>NC_069507.1:177048002-177313002 GCF_027579735.1 Bombina bombina
TCCAATGGCGTGAGCGAGTCAGCTAAACTTGACCTTCACTTTAATATACACTGTATGTTTTGTTTGTTTTCTTTTTTAAATAATACTCTGCTGAAGAAGAAAAACGAAGGCCCAGATTACGAGTTTTGCGTTAGAGGCTATGCGGTGCTAACGAGCAGTTTTCTCTCACCGCTCACTTACATGCAGCGCTGGTATTACGAGTTTTTACAAACCAGTCGTTAAAAGACAAGAAGTGAGCATTGAGCAAAATTTTGCTCATTACCGCACTCCAATACCAGCGCTGCTTAAGTCAGCGGTGAGCTGGTGTAACGTGCTTGTGCATGATTTCCCCATAGGAATCAACGGGGAGAGCCGGCTGAAAAAAAGTCTAACACCTGCAAAAAAGCAGCATAAAACTCCTTAACACAGCCCCATTGATTCCTATGGGGAAATACATTTTATGTCTGCACCTAACACCCTAACATAAACCCTGAGTCTAAACACCCCTAATCTTACACTTATTAACCCCTAATCTGCCGCCCCCGGCATCGCAGACACCTAAATTATAATTATTAACCCCTAATCAGCCGCTCCGGACACCGCCGCCACCTACATTCTACTTATGAACCCCTAATCTGCTGCCCCCAACATCGCCAAACCCTACATTATATTTATTAACCCCTACTCTGCTGCCCCCAATGTCGCTGCCACCTACCTACTCTTATTGACCCCTAATCTGCCGTCCCCAACGTCGTCGCCACTATAATAAACATATTAACCCCTAAACCACCGCACTCCCGCCTTGCAAACATTAGTTAAATATTATTAACCCCTAATCTGCCGGCCCTAAAATCGCCGCCACCTACCTACATTTATTAATCCCTAATCTGCCACCCCCAACGTTGCCGCCACTATATTAAAATTATTAACCCCTAAACCTAAGTCTAACCCTAAACCTAACACCCCCTAACTTAAATATAATTAAAAGAAATCGAAATAAATATTCCTATCATTAACTAAATTATTCCTATTTAAAACTAAATACATACCTGTAAAATAAACCCTAAATAACTAATAGTTACATTGTAGCTAGCTTAGGATTTATTTTAATTTTACAGGCAAGTTTGTATTTATTTTAACTAGGTAGAATAGTTATTAAATAGTTATTAACTATTTAATAACTAACTAGCTAAAATAAATACAAAAGTACCTGTAAAATAAAACATAACCTAAGTTACAATTACACCTAACACTACACTATAATTAAATAAATTAACTAAATTAAATACAATTAAATAAATTACATACAATTACCTAAATTAAATAAAATTATCTAAAGTACAAAACCCCCCCACTAAATTACAGAAAATAATAAACAAATGACAGAAATTTAAACTAATTACACCTAATCTAATAGCCCTATTAAAATAAAAAAAGCCCCACCAAAATAAAAAAAAAACCTAACCTAAACTAAACTATCAATAGCCCTTAAAAGGGCCTTTTGCGGGGCATTGCCCCAAAGTAATCAGCTCTTTTACCTGTAAAAAAAAATACAAACAAACGCCCCAACAGTAAAACCCACCACCCACACAACCAACCCCCCAAATAAAATACTATCTTAAAAAAACTAAGCTCCCCATTGCCCTGAAAAGGACATTTGGATGGGCATTGCCCTTAAAAGGGCAGTTAGCTACTTTGGGGGAGAGCAGGTAAAATAACAATGTTTACTAATCATCTGATTATTTCACCTGTGCTCCAGTTCAGATATCCTCAAAATCTGGCCTGTTAGAGAGGTCTGAGGACAGGTTTGCAAACCAGTGGTGTAGAGGAACTCGAGTGGTCTGCACAGAGCCCTGACCTTAAAGGGACAGTAAACCTTAAAAATAATGTTATATAATTATGCACATAGTGCAGAATTATATAACATTATTTAGGTGCTATAGCCATAAAACCCTTTTTTACCTTTTAAAATGTAAAAATGACAGCGCTTTTACAGACCCGCTCTCTGCTCTCTGCTGAGCGGGTCTGTAATATTTAGTCAGCGCATCGGGCCAGCTGTATAGTCACAGCCCGGCCCGACCGCGCCATAGCACTAAGTGCAGCTCGCTCCTGTGACAGGAGCAAGCTGCACTTAGTCTTATGGCGCGATCGGGCCGGGCTGTGTGATCGGGCCGGGCAGAGAGCGGGTCTGTAAAAGCGCTGTCATTTTTACATTTTAAAAGGTAAAAAAGGGTTTTATGGCTATAGCACCTAAATTATGTTTACTGTCCCTTTAACACCTTTGGGGTAAATTGAAATGCCAGTTGTGCATCAGACCTTCTTGTCCAACATTCCTACCTACACACTCCAAAATATTGTGGAAAGCCTTCCCAAAAGAGTTGAGGCAAAGGAGGAAGGGGGAGCAACTTCATATTAGCACCCATGGTTTTGGAAAGGAAGGTCCAATAAGCTGGTGTCAGATACCTTTCACCATATAGTGTATATATTTAGCTAAAAGTAAACCATGTAAACTTGTATGCATAACACATATATTTACCTTGTTTGGTACTTATTCATATGCATGAAAGATTTTTTTGTTTTTTTCTAATTTATTCCTATTATCAAATTTTCTTCATTCTCTTGGTATCTTTATTTGAAAATCCAGAATGTAAGTTTAGATGCCGGCCCATTTTTGGTGAACAACCTGGGTTGTTCTTGCTGATTGGTGGATAAATTCACCCACCAATAAACAAGTGCTGTCCAGGGTCTGAACCCCAAACAAATAGCTTAGATGTCTTGTTTTTCAAATAAAGATAGCAAGAGAACGAAGAAAATTGATAATAGGAGTAAATGAGAAAGTTGCTTAAAATTGCATGCTCTGTCTGAATCACGTTTAGTGTCCCTTAACTTCTATCAGCCTACTAGATATCTCTTCAACAAAAGATACAAAGAAAACAAAACAAATTAGATAATAGAAGTAAACTGGAAAGTTGCTTAAAATGACATGCTCTATCTAAATCATTAACATTTAATTTTGACTTTACAGACCCTTTAAGGCATATATTTCATAGTTGAAATGTGTGATTTGTTCAAACTAAGCACATGCAAAATACTAAGACATTAAAAGAAAGCTGAGTGAAAAGATAATGATTTTGAAGAAGGTAAAGCTGTCTGATTAGACAAATCATACATTATGCAATAACCTGTGTGAAAAGTGTTTTCTGAATATCTCTAGTGAGTGTTCTCCTTGTAAAATATCTGCTGTGTTTTACAATACAACATAGAACTTAACTTGTTATTTGTACTAATTTATACTGGTCATTTTGCAATTTTTAGTACAAACAAATACAATTTATAATAGTAAATTTTATGTATTATTTATTTAACAAAAACAAAAACAAAAAAAAAATTTGTAATTGAAAATATATTTTAAAAAAATGAATTAAGCATATAAGCTATTTTATTATAAAATACATCATTTTTATGGTCATCCTAAATAATTTGAACCTCACATTTCTTTGTAAAAAACAAACCAAAAAAAGATTTAAAATAAAAAAAAAAAAATGTGCAAATTTTTTCCTCTGAAAATTACTGTCAGACATGTGAATGAAACAGTGAGATGTTTATCCTAGCAATTTCCAGAAGACTGCGGTCTTATTTCTCAGTTCAGTTGACTGACCGTCACACTACTAATCAGGTCGAAGCTGATAATATGCAACAACCAATCCCAGGCATTTGTATTTCTATTTTCACTCCTTGGAAAGCCCCATTTCCATTTTCATGAATTGATTTTTATTGTATAAGTAGGAAACAGCAAAAAAGATTAAAACAGCAGTTTTGTCTTAAAGGGATATTATACACTCATTTTTTCTTTCGATATATGTTTTGTAGATGATCTATTTAAATAGCCCATGAAGTTTGATTTTCAAAATAATGTATAGTTTTGCTTATTTTTAAATAACATTGCTCTGATTTTCAGATTCCTAACCAAGCCCCAAAGTTTTATGTGAATACCGTCAGCTACCTTCTCCAGCTTGCTGCTGTTTGTGTAAACGGTCTTTTCATATGCAAAAGAAGGGGGAGGGTCTTATTTCTCACTTGCAGTGGGCTTTCCAACTACCTTTTCAACAGAGCAAAACTGAGAGCTTCTAAGTAAGTTTTTAAACCGTTTTATACTGGATTTTTATATCAGTATCTGGGCATCTTGTTCTTTATAGTAGTGTCTATTACATGCAGTTATTTGAAAATGAGTGTATACTGTCCCTTTAAATGAAACATGATATTTGATAACAAACTGAATTTAGAGCAATGTAATAATAAATACAGGAAATAGTCACCGCTAGATTTACGTATTTCCAAATCATATGGCAGTTTTTGGTCAGTACCTATCCCCATATACTCAGCAGAAGGTATATAATAAAATGTGTTTCTGACATTCTTTTGTGTGGATCATTCTATGTTTGTCTTATTCTCTTTTCTCATCTCCTTTTATATCACGTTATATTCCATTTACACCTTATGTTCAGCTCTTTGCCTGCCATTCTACCTAACCTTTGTCTAATAATTTCCACCTTCTATGCAACAGTTTTTCTTTCTTTCTGCCTCAATCTGTTTCCTGTATTGTCTGTTCATTGTTTCATGTCAGACTGTATCCTTTGTGCCATGATTTCTTTAGTGATCATCCTTAACGATTCCTCATAGAAAAACATAGATTTTGATGACAGGTACAAACCAGAAGGACCATTGAGCCTGCCCTTTTTTCTTCTTCTAAATGATAAGCTTAATTTATTCTTAACAAAGCTTTATGCATATTCCAGGCATTCTTGGATTCCCTTCTGGTTTTGTTCCTACTATGGAAGTTTGCAGCTCTATATAAATTAATAATAATAATAATAATACCACCACTATTTGAAGTCCAGTTGATGAATGACTCACACTTTCTGTAAAGAAATGCTTACACATTAACCCTTTCATATTGAGATTCTTGTTCTAGAAAGATTACAGGTACCTGGGACCTAAAAAGTATATCATCTACGAGTTTCCATTTACACAGCTGGTGTCCATCAGCAGAACCACCATTGGTGCCTTAGGTGCAGTGGCACTAGGGTCCAAGTGTTGGGGGGGGGGCTCATAACAGCCAGTCTAGACATAGGGGACTGCAGAATGTGTACAATCCTAATGCAGGGGAGCCTTTCATTAGCGCAGGTTGTAAGTCCATCTTTATCTATTTGTATAAACTCAAAATCATTATAAAGAGCAGCATGCATAGTTACCTTTGCCCCCCCCCCCAAAAAAAATTGTACTTCTGTCGAGTAGGTCTGTTACTGTTAGCGTTAAATCTTTTCACATGATGGGCCACCCATAATTTTCTTTACAGAATACCAAATATATACAAACTGAACATATTTATAAAGGACCTTCAAGTGAGTGATTTAGCCATGTATGCTATTATATTGATTATATATAGATATATGTACGGACCCAAACAAGCATACACGCCTTCCTTTTTCCCCCTATAGTTTTACCATCACAAACTTTCTAGAAAACACTGAATAAAAAATGCAATATTTAGCTTGCAAAAGTGTAGAGGCAGATAAAATGTTTTCTCGCCATGGGCATTCAACTGGACACACCTGTTTTAATTAGTTTATATCTATCATCTATCTATCTATCTATCTATCTATCTATCTATCTATCTATCTATCTATCTATCACACATGAAGAAAATGCAGCATTTAAATATGTTGGACTTGATTTTTAAACAGGAAGTGCACTTGCTAACTGGAGATAGGGAGACGCCTCACAAACATTAAAAAAGGTACCATCTTTTAGATGCATCAGACATAAAAATTTAATTTTTCTTTCATGATTCAGATAGCGCATGCAATTTTAAGCAACTTTCTAATTTACTCCTATTACAATTTTTTCTTTGTTCTCTTGGTTTCTTTATTTGCAAAAGCAGGAATGTAAGCTCACAAGCCGGCCCATCTTTGGTTCAGCACCAAACGGTAGCCACCAATCAGCAAACACTATCCAGGGTGCTGAACCAAAATGGGCCAGTTCCCATGCTTACATTCTTGCTTTTTCAAATAAAGATATCAAGAGAACAAAGGAAAATTGATAATAGGAGTAAATTAGAAAGTTGCTTAACATTGCCTGCTCTATTTGAATCATGAAAGAAAACAATTGGGTTCAGTATCCCTTTAAGAATAATAGATATAAAGCCCTACTGAATAATTTCATAATTTATTAATAAAGGTACCTAACATGTCTGCAAAGGACCCAAGAATACATGGATCAGCAGATGCATCTTTTCCTTTCAAAGAAACATAAAATAAAAGAGTCGGGAATTTTTCTACAAGCACTAATTATGGTATAGAAAAGCTTGTAATTACACCCAATGTTCTCATTTAAACAAGAAAAGAAAATCTCGGAAAGGATTTTTTTTTAATGTACAAAGGCTTCAATACAATCATATATTATTACAGAGGGGAAAGGAGAGAGAATGAATTCGGAGCAAGTAAAAAAAAATAAAGAGGTCAATACCTCTGGATAGTTTCAATGATTAACAGCTGTCTACAGTAAAGTGCATGTTTTTTACTGTTTCATACCTCTGAAAATAAGTGACAATGTAAACTCAAAATTGTATCCCAATAACATGGTTAATTGTGCATAGTAAATTTAATGTAGTAATTATCTAATTTGCCCATTTTTCTTAAAGGGATATTTTTTTTTAAGGGACATGAATTTTTTTTCATGATTCAGATAGAAAATACAATTTAAACCACTTTCTAATTTACTTCTATTATCTAATTTATTTCATTCTCTTGGTATCATTTGTTGAAGGAGCAGCAATGCACTAATGGTTTCTAACTGAACACATGAATGAGCCAATCACAATCAATATATATATATATATATATATATATATATATATATATATATATATATATATATATATATGCAGCCACCAATCAACAGATAGAACCTAGGTTATCTGCTGCTCCTGAGCTTGCCTAGAGCAAAGGATAACAAGAGAAGGAAGCAAATTAAATAATAGAAGTAAATTGGAAAGTTGTTTAAAATTGTATTTTCTATCTTAATCATGAAAGAAAAAATTTGGGTTTCATGTCCCTTTATTTTAAATCCAACAATATAATCAATATACAATCTGAACGCCACGCAGGGCTGCAAGTAGAAACAGAAAAGCAACAATATTTCTTTCTGCCCAAAACCCAAAAATGTTATTTTGTGATTCAGAAAGAGAATACTTTCAATTTAATTTGATTATCAAATTTGTTTAGTTCTCATGATATTCTGTGTTGAAGAGCTACCTAGGTAGGCATCTGGAGCACTACATGGCAGGAAAAAGTGCCGCCATCTAGTTCTCTTGCAAATGGATAACATTATTGTCACCAATCAGCAGGCGCTACCCAGGTTCTGAACCAAAAATGGTCCGCCTCCTAAGCTTACATTCCTGCCTTTTTTAAATAAAGATAAGAGATCGAAGAAAAAATTATAATAGGGGTAAATTAGAAAGTTGCTCAAAATGGCCTGCCCTATCTGAATGCCTCCTGCTTCCTCTGCCAGTGTTTTCTTGATTCACATTTACTTGGTAGATGTGCTAATAGTATGACACTCAGATGCTTTGTGACCATAATTTTACTTTAAATCACATAATCACTGTATTTTATTGCAGAGTGAGTGCACACACAAACATTGTGATATCAAATATTTACATTACAGAGCTTTACACATCCTGAGAACCAGGGGGTAACATCTCCTAAAATTGTACTAAGGCTCTTAGCTTTTTGGACTACTCAGCATCATCTATATACAAATTCTCCTTTATGTGTTCTAAAAAGTGTATGTCTGGCATCTCAGTATTCAGTATCAGTTGAATCCTAAATTACAAATACAAATTTCACCCCATCATGTAAACATTTAGCCATGGGTGTCCATCCTCAGCCCAAAGGCAGCCATTCAGCCCTTTATTGGTTTTCATTTGCTTTCATTAACCAGAGTGTATAGATTATATACATATAAATACAGTGTGTGTGTGTATAAAACAATATTAATTGTGAGGGATGGAAGTCTTGGTGAGTTCCCACACTTTTTTTTTTAAGAACTTGACCCCTGCACAAACTTATACATAGATATTTACCCTCTCACATACTCACTATCTCACACACACACTCTCTCACGCACGCTCATACTCTCAAATACTAACACACACATACTCTCACACAAAGACACTAATGCTCTGTCACACTCTAACTCACACTTACACACATTCTCTATTACACACTCTCTCTCACACACACAAATACATTATTTCACACACAGACTCACACACACAAAAAGACAATGGCAAAAACAAAGACACACACTCTCACATACACAAAGATATTTGTAAACACTGACACACAAACACAGACACACTCCCACACGAAAACACACACGTAAGAGAGCAGTGGCATATTTAGGTTTAGTGCTGCCCGAGGCACTCAAAATTGTGCTGCTCCCCACCCCCTAGGTTTTTGGCCATAATATTTTTTGTCCAGGTTATAACGTGACTTTTTTTTAGGAAATGTTCACCAGGACTTATATCTGTATGTATATAAGTATAATTATATATACATATATATATATATATATATATATATATATATATATATATATATATATATATATATATATATATATAAAACAATATATATACTGTATATACAGTGCTGTTGGCGAGGGGCTTGTGGTGTGTGATCGCTGTGTGCTCAAGACGAGCCTCTCCCTCCTGGCTACTGTTCTCTAACTGCCACTGTGCTCAGGCCCGAACCAGGCTGTGTCTGGGAGAAGAAGCATGGTGGATGCACGGTGGTTGGGGCAGGTGGTGGGTGTGTGACTCCATTTGTTAGGTGGGCAACTGAGGGAGGTGTAGCACAGTAAATTCACGGCATATAGGGCAGGACATGGGCGGGAGACTCCACTTGACAAGAGGAATGGAGAGTAGAGACAGACTCCTTAAAGGGACACTCAGGCTTTATTACATTTTCATGATTCAGATAGAGCATGTAATTTTAAACAACTTTCCAATTTACTTCCATTAAAAAAAATGTGCACAGTCTTTTATATTTACACTTTTTTTGAGTCACCAGCTCCAACTGAGCATGTGCAAGAACTCAGACTATACGTATATGCATTTGTGATTGGCTGATTGCTATCACATGGTACAGGGGGAGTGGAAATATACATAACTTTAAAATGTGTTAGAAAAGAATCTACTACTCATTTGAAATTCAGAGTAAATGTTATTGTATTGTCTTGTTATCTTGCATTTGTTGATTATGCAAATCTGCTGTGTTTACTGGTCCTTTAAGAGGCTCCAAAAAGTTCCGCCCCTCCCAAGCTGCCTAGGCGGTAATACGCCCCTGCAAGGGAGAAATAACTGTAGGCATGTGCAGTATGTTGCAAGTGCACATCACCTTTCTGGCTGTGCCTGTTTCCCACCAAAACCCGGACTCACAAATGAAAACCCAAACTGTCCGAGTCATTTCTGGGCTCTTTATTCACAACTGACTGCTTTTACATCACAACCATATCTATTATCATCTTATTGAGGCAATAAACTAAAAATGAAATCAAATATTACATTATGCAGAGCAGAAATCCAATGAAATGTACATTCATTATTTTGTTTGCCTGATTTTAATGTAATTTTTCTTCCAAAACCTGTGCTTTTTCTACTCCCCCCAGAGAAGCTGCAGTTGTTTGACCCTGCTACATGCTACATATTGGTTGAGATCAGTGAAGGATCTGATTTATATTTGGCATATCAATGGTCACAGCAAAGGAGACTGAGTAAACGGTAAAAGGTTTTCAAAGGATGTTCCCAATGACTGAGCTGGATTTGCAAAACAATTTAAATTTTGTTAACAAAATAGTTATTTAAAAAAAAAAAAAAAAATGTCAGATCCTTTGCAGCCTTGTGCTTAGGTCCTGATATAAACTTTACATATTTAAAGGGACACTAAAGCCATTTTTATATGTATGCATGAGAAATGATTTACAGTATTATAAAATATCTGTATGCAAAATAAATGTTTTAAAAGCATTTAAATCGGTCATTTTGTTGGTTTTGCAGACCAAGGACACATCCCTTGATTGTTCTTTACCTTACATTACTGTGGCCAATTAGGGACGGATACAAATAAGTAGGCTGGTGCTTTTGTTTTGTTACAAATGCAAATTTGTAACGAAAATATGGATATTTGTCTTGTTTTTCTTGAACGAATATCCTAATTACTGCCCTCACTAACTTTAAGAATACCGATTATAATTCATTAGTATTTTTGTTATAACTTAGGTGTATACTTACCTATAGTGCACTGGGGAGCTGCGATAATCCTCTTCTTCTTCATAGACTCCAGGGCCGCTAATAGCAACATTAGTGCTGCGGATCCCAGATCCTGCACTAAAGGACCTTCTCCTTTAGTGCAGGCAGGGGGCGCTCTAATCTGATCTTCGTTACAGAGTCCACTAATAGGAGAATTAGGCCCTGGGCTCTGTCAAGAAGGGTCAGATAACACAGTCCCCCGCCTGTGCTAAAAGAGTAGTTCCTTTAGCGCAGGATCTGGGATCTGCCGCACTAATATTCCTATTAACGAGGCCATGGAGTCTATGATGAAGAAGAGTATTAACGCGGCTCCCTACGTTATTGGTAAGTATCCAAACTTGACACTGTACCATCTGTAATGAAAACGAATGTAAAAGTTACGAATATGCAGTATTCGGTATGTTTCAAATGAGCTGAGTACCGAAGAGTGCAGCAAACTAACGGCTAGATTACGAGTTGTAAGTTAAGGTAAAAAAGCAGCGTTAACAGGTCCTAAAGCTGCTTTTTTACGGCCGCTGGTATTACGAGTCTTGCATGTATAGTTGTACCGCACACTTGTTTGGCCTTACCGCAAACCGACTTACGTAAACTTCGTAAACCCCTTTTTCTATGGGACTTCCATAGCGCCGGTATTACGAGTCTGTCCTGGGAGGCCAAAAAAAGAGTGGTACACCCTATACAGACAAGATCCCTAGCGCATTCTAAAGTCAGTAGGTATGAGTTTTACAATACAACGCCGTAGCATAAAACTCATAACTAAAGTGCTACAAAGTACACTAACACCCATAAACTACCTATTAACCCCTAAACGGAGGCCCTCCCGCATCGCAAACACTATAATAAAAATTTTAACCCCTAATCTGCCACTCCAGACATCGCTGCCACTAGAATAAACATATTAACCCCTAAACTGCCGCACTCCCGCCTCGCAAACACTAGTTAAATCTAACCCCTAACTGCCGCCACCTACATTATATTTATTAACCCCTAATCTGCTGCCCCCAACATCGCCGCCACCTACCTACATTTATTAATCCCTATTTTGCTGTCCCCAACGTCGCCGCCCCTATATTAAATGTATTAACCCCTAAATCTAAGTCTAACCCTAACACCCCTAATTTAAATATAATTTAAAAAAATCTAAAGAAAATTCCTATCATTAACTAAATTATTCCTATTTAAAACTAAATACTTACCTATAAAATAAACCCTAAGCTAGCTACAATATACATAATAGTTACATTGTAGCTAGCTTAGGGTTTATTTTACAGGCAAGTTTGTATTTATTTTATTAACTATTTAATAACTACCTAGCTAAAATAAATACAAAGTTACCTGTAAAATTAAACCTAACCTAAGTTACACTAACACCTAACACTACACTACAATTAAATAAATTCCCTAAATTAAATACAATTAAATAAATTAAATTAGCTAAATAACCCCCCCCCCCCCACTAAATTACAGAAAATAAAAAACAAATTACAATATATTTAAACTAATTACACCTAATCTAATAGCCCTATCAAAATTAAAAAAGCCCCCCCAAAATAAAAAAAAACCTAGCCTAAACTAAACTATCAATAGCCCTTAAAAGGGCCTTTTGCGGGCATTGCACCAAGGAAATCAGCTCTTTTACCTGTAAAAAAAAATACAAACAACCCCCCCAACAGTAAAACACACCACCCACACAACCAACCCACCAAATAAAAGCCTAACTAAAAAAACCTAAGCTCCCTGTTGCGCTTAAAAGGGCATTTGGATGGGCATTGCCCTTAATAGGGCATTTAGCTCTATTGCAGGCCCAAAGCCCTAACCTAAAAAATAAACCCACCCAATACACCCTTAAAAAAATCCTAACACTAACCCCCCGAAGATTCACTTACCGGGAGAAGTCTTTATCCAAGCGGCAAGATTTCCTTAACGAAGCCGGCAGAAGTGGTCCTCCAGACGGGCAGAAGTGATCCTCCAGACAGGCAGAAGTCTTCATCCAGACGGGCAGAAGTCTTCATCCAGACGGCATCTTCTATCTTCATCATTCTGGCGCGGAGCAGGTCCATCTTCAAGACATCCGACGCGGAGCATCCTCTTCTTCCGATGGACTAACGACGAATGAAGGTACCTTTAAATGACGTCATCCAAGATGGCATCCCTTAGATTCCGATTGGCTGATAGAATTCTATCAGCCAATCGGAATTCAGGTAGAAAAAATCCTATTGGCTGATTGGATCAGCCAATAGGATTGAGCTCGCCTTCCATTGGCTGATTGGAACAGCCAATAGAATGCAAGCTCAATCCTATAGGATTTTTTGTACCTTTATTCCGATTGGCTGATAGAATTCTATCAGCCAATCGGAATCTAAGGGACGCCATCTTGGATGACGTCATTTAAAGGTACCTTCATTTGTCATTAGTCCGTCGGAAGAAGAGGATGCTCTGCGTCGGATGTCTTGAAGATGGACCCGCTCCATGCCGGAAGGATGAAGATAGAAGATGCCGTCTGGATGAAGACTTCTGCCCGTCTGGAGGACCACTTCTGCCGGCTTCGTTGAGGACCACTTGGATGAAGACTTCTCCCGGTAAGTGAATCATCGGGGGTTAGTGTTAGGATTTTTTTAAGGGTGTATTGGGTGGGTTTATTTTTTAGGTTAGGGCTTTGGGCAGCAATAGAGCTAAATGCCCTTTTAAGGGCAATGCCCATCCAAATGCCCTTTTCAGGGCAATGGAGAGCTTAGGTTTTTTTAGTTAGGCTTTTATTTGGGGGGTTGGTTGTGTGGGTGGTGGGTTTTACTGTTGGGGGGGTTGTTTGTATTTTTTTTTTACAGGTAAAAGAGCTGATTTATTTGGGGCAATGCCCCACAAAAGGCCCTTTTAAGGGCTATTGATAGTTTAGGCTAGGTTGTTTTTTTATTTTGCGGGGGATTTTTTTTTATTTTGATAGGGCTATTAGATTAGGTGTAATTAGTTTAAATATCTTGTAATTTGTTTTTTATTTTTTGTAATTTAGTGTGTTTTTTTTTTTGCTAATTTAATTTAATTTATTTAATTGTATTTAATTTAGGGAATTTATTTAATTGTAGTGTAGTGTTAGGTGTTAGTGTAACTTAGGTTAGGTTTTATTTTACAGGTAACTTTGTATTTATTTTAGCTAGGTAGTTATTAAATAGTTAAAGGATTACTTTCAGTTATAATTTTTAAGTCAAACAACTAACATATTAAAGTTAATAAACATTAATTAAAACCTACTGACCTATTTTTTCTCCAAAACAAACTTTCATAACTTTCTAAAAGTTATATCTTTTATTTGCCGATGATGTCACGTTATCCTGCCCACTATTTTCAGCACTGCATGTTCAAAATACTTAAACCAATGAAATTGTGTTTAAAGCGCCATTTTGAAACCTAGGTATTGTAAACGGATTGGTACAGAGCAAAGGATACCCGCGGAGTGGGTTTGGAAAACAATTAAATTTGCAGACAAGATTTCTGATATACGGTAGAGATATGTTAATGAAATGCTATTGATAAAAAGCGTATTTGGGGTAGTTAGTTAGTAACAGGCATAGAAAATATTTACTTACAGTGGCCCTTTAATAACTATTTAATAACTATTCTACCTAGATAAAATAAATACAAAGTTGCCTGTAAAATAAAAATAAACCCTAAAATAGATACAATGTAATTATTAGTTATATTGCAGCTAGCTTAGGGTTTAATTTATAAATGAAAAGAGTATCCACAGCACCAAGTAAATGAAAGATGTTTATTCAGGTACAAAAATTAAAAATGCAACATTTCGGGATCCATTCCCTTAATGATGCATGATTAAGGGAATGGATCCCGAAACGTTGCATTTTTAATTTTTGTACCTGAATAAACATCTTTCATTTACTTGGTGCTGTGGATACTCTTTTCATTTGGAATACTGAGAGGAAGGCAGTCTCCTCTATCCCACCTGTCACCATAAACCCTGAGATGAAAAGGGAATTAGGGAATTAAGGTGCTGTTTGTGCAGGGTTTATTTTATAGGTAAGTATTTAGTTTTAAATAGGAATAATTTAGTTATTAATAGTAGTTTTATTTAGATTTATTTAAATTATATTTAAGTTAGGGGGTGTTAGGGTTAGGCTTAGACTTAGGGGTTAATACATTTAATATAGTGGTGGCGACGTTGGGGGTGGCAGGTTAGAGGTTAATAAATGTAGGTAGGTTGCGGCGATGTTAGGGGCAGCAGATTAGGGGTTAATAAATATAATGTAGGTGTTGGCGATGTTGGGGCAGCAGATTAGGGGTTAATAAGTATAATGTAGGTGGCAGCGATGTCGGGGGCGGCAGATTAGGGGTTAATAAGTGTAAGATTAGGGGTGTTTAGACTCGGGGTTCATGTTAGGGTGTTAGGTGTAAACATAAAATGTATTTCCACATAGGAATCAATGGGGCTGCGTTACTGAGTTTTACGCTGCTTTTTGGCAGGTGTTAGACTATTTCTCAGCCGGCTCTCCCCATTGATGGCTATGGGGAAATCGTGCAAGAGCACATACGACCAGCTCACCGCTGACTTAAGCAGCGCTGGTATTGAAGTGCGGTATGGAGCTCAATTTTGCTCTACGCTCACTTCTTGTCTTTTAACGCTGGGTTTATAAAAACCTGTAATACCAGCGCTGTAGGTAAGTGAGCGGTGAGAAAAAACTGCTCGTTAGCACCGCACAGCTCATAACGCAAAACTCGTAATCTGGCCGTATTATTCTGAAAAACTAATTTTTCAGAATATTTGTTATGAAATGATTAATCCAAAATGAATTGTTCAGTGCTAAAGTGCATTACAAAGTATTTTAATTTTGTATAATGAAACATTTGGGGCCAGATCCCAAGTCACATACAACTGATAATGTGCAACAAGTTATTTTGTGCTTCGTCTGGAGCAAACGGAAGTGCCTGATTGGATATAAAAAATTGTTGGTTAAAATATTTAACCAAATCATTTTTAATGCAGCTAATACTTCTACAGCACATTGTATACTGTCAATGGAAAGCAGTAGCAGCAATCTGTTTGCTCTCGTATTATAAGTTGTGCGTTTAAAGGGACAGTCTACACCAGAATTTTTATTGTTTAAAAGATAGATAATCCCTTTATTACCCATTCCCCAGTTTTGCATAACTAACACAGTTATATTAATATACTTTTAACCTTTGTGATTATCTTGTATCTAAGCCTCTGCAAACTGCCCCTTTTTTTCAGTTCTTTTGATAGACTTGCAGTTTAGCCAATCAGTGCCTGCTCCCAGATAACGTCATGTGCACGAGCACAGTGTTATCTATATGAAATACGTGAACTAACACCCTCTAGTGGTGAAAAACTGTTAAAATGCAATCTGAAAAGAGGCGGCCTTCAAGGTCTAAGAAATTAGCATATGAACCTCCTAGGTTAAGCTTTCAACTAAGAATACCAAGAGAACAAAGCACAATTGGTGATAAAAGTCAATTGGAACATTTTTTAAAATTACATGCTCTATCTGAATCATGAAAGTTTATTTTGGCCTAGACTGTCCCTTTAAGAGACAGTCAATTTTTTATTCATGGCTCAGATAGAGCTTGCAGTTTTAATTTGCCTCATTCTTTTGGAATCCTTTGCTGAAATGCATACCAAGGTAAGCTCAGGAGCAGCAATGCACTGCTGAGAGCTAGCTGCCGATTGGTGGCTGCACATATATGCCTCTTGTCACCGGCTCACCTGGTGTGTTCAGCTAACTCCCAGTATTGTATTGTTGCTCCTTCAATAAAGGATACAAAGGGAATGAAGCAAAAATGATAATAAAAGTAAACTGGAAATTCTATGAGCTATTTGAATAATGGAAGGAAATTGATCGCACAATTAATATTAACCACAGACTTGTAATACGAGGGCACAAATGCTAGCTGTATGACTTGTTCTAAAGGAATGTTTATGCTCCATACTGTTTGCATTTTTATGCTTGACTGGTATTCTGACCCCTCATGGGGGAATGTAAGTATGAGTTTAAAGGGACAGTGTACTGTACAAAATATTTCCCCTAATGTGTTTCCAATGACTTCTTATACCAGCTAGTACAGAGTATAAAATGTGTGAGAAATTTGGATTTATTTTTGTATATGAAATAGCTGTCTTTGGTCTTTGAAAACCAACCCATTAAAATGTGTTGAGCTTGCAGGGAAATCATATTTCCTTACTTAATCACTTTCTGTACACACACACATGCTTATTTATAATATATCTGTCTGTATACCAAAGATCAAAGATTCAACTTACAGAGTACAATTGAAAATCAACATTGTATTATCTCTCAGACCAGAACGGGAGCACGCTACAATTAGTTCAAAAGTACAATCGGAACCACTTTTGAAAAGAAGACCTGATCAGAAGAGCCTGGAGAAGAAATAAGGTAAGTGTAATTTTGGGGGCTAAAATCTCTCAAATCTTTTGATTTTTCAAATTGTCGCTAAGATAATGGGGCCGAATTATCAAGCTCCAAATGGAGCTTCATGCCCCTGTTTCCGCGTGAGCCTTCAGGCTCGCCGGAAACAGTAGTTACGAAGCAGCGGCTCCATAACTGGTCCACTGCCTCTGAGGCTGCAGTCTGCAATCCGCCCAATCCTATATGATCGGGCTGATTGACACCCCTTTCAGGGGGCAGAATTGCACAAGCAGTTCTGGTGAACTGCTTGTGCAATGATAAATGCCAACAGCGATGTCTGTCGGACATGATACGCTACAGCGTATCATGTCGGACAGACATTGATAAATCGGCCCCAATGTCACATAATCCTGCACTATTTGGAGAATTATGAAACATTGTTTTTTTTATATTTACTGTCCCTTTAATACACTCCAGGTAACCTGCCCATTCAATGTCCCTTTAATATAGATAATACCCAGCAGGCTGTTGGGAAGGCAACATGTCAAAGTAAGTTCAAAATAACTGACATCTCAGTAATGCTGGCATTCAAAGTCTCTTAAAAAAGGGTAAAACATAGAATGGAATGTAAATGCATTCCATATAGTAAATACCTTACACGAGTTAGGACAAAATTAATCTAACTGTATTTATGTGTCTGTAAAAAGAAATTATTTAGGAAAGACTTTCAATTCACTAATTAAAGTTACAGGTAAATTACTAATGGGAAAAAATGTCAGCAATGCAATTGTAGCAGCAGCTGTTTCCACATCAGAGAGGAAAGGATATAGGTTTATAGAGACCAGGTGTTTACCACAGCTGTCAATCCCTGCATATTATTAATATAAGGTAAGGCGCGAGTTGTTTATGTCACCACCAATACTGCACAAGACTATATTTTTCTATTTTAATCAAAGCTAGAAATAATTTTAAAAAATATTTAAAGGGACATTCTTACACAGAAAAATGACCTGCTCAAAGTCAGGGATGGTCACATGTGGCCCACTACATTAGTTTTTGAAGCCCCCAAGAAAAAGCAGAATTAGGAAAGTGTGCCATAGTTTGTGTGACCCCAAGAAAAAGCAGAACTAAAAATGTGTGTTTTGGGAGCTCCTGGTAGGTGGGCAAACAAGGTGACCACAAAAGTGTCCTCCTTGGGAGAGAACAGCAGACTTAGGGTGCCATGCAACTTTATCTAAATCTGACACCTTGGCACTGGACATTTTTAGGAAATATATTATAATTTTTGTGTTTCATATCCATATTTTTATATGTGGCCCTTAAGGCTTCTAAAATATTGATCTGTGGCCCTGTGTATAAGGAAGTTGGCCATAACTTCTCTAATTTGTTAAAAAATGTAATTCTTAAATTACTTATACTTACCCCTTTATAACTTTGACGTTTTGCGCTATAGAGGGTGAGAAAACAAACGCAACAAAAGTTGCGTTATTTCACCCTCCATATCGCTGCCATTACGAGTTTTGAAAAAGCCGCCTTGTGCATGCGATATGGTTGCGATGAGCTCCATACCGCACAAAATCCAAGTGCTGCTTTGACGTGCTTGTGCACGCTTTCCCCATAGACATCAATGGGGAGAAAGTGTTAGAAAAAAAACTAATACCTGCGATCTCGGAATGAAAAAGCTCCGTAACCAACCCCATTGAAATCAGCTCTTTTCCCTGAAAAAAAATACAAAGACCCCCCAACAGTAAAACCCACCACCCAACCAAACCCCCAAAATAAAAAAAACTAACTCTAAAAATAACCTAAGCTACCCATTGCCCTGAAAAGGGCATTTGTATGTGCATTGCCCTTAAAAGGGCATTTAGCTCTTTTTCTTGCCCTTAAAAGGACATTCAGCACTTTTAAAACAAGCCCAAACCCTAATCTAAAAAAAAAAAAATACCTAAAAAAAGTTTAAAAAAACCTAACACTAACCCCCGACAATCCACTTACAGTTTTTGAAGTCCGGACATCCATCCTCATCCAGGCGATGAGAAGTCTTCATCCAACCAGGCGACGTCTTCTATCTTCATCCAGGTGGCATCTTTTATCTTCATCCTGACAGCGTGGAGTGGCTCTATCCTGAAGACATCCGGCGTGGAGCATCCTCTTCATACGGTCGCCGCCGTATACTGAATCTTCAATGAAAGGGAGCCTTTTCAAAATGGCGTCCCTTGCATTCTTATTGGCTGATTTGATTTTTGAAATTCAAATCAGCCAATAGGATGAGAGCTACTGAAATTCTATTGACTATTCAAATCAAATCAAATCAGTTTTTTTATTTTTGGGGGTTGGTTTGGTGGTGGGTTTTACTGTTGGGGGGGTCTTTGTATTTTTTTTCAGGGAAAATAAATGATTTTTTAAGGGCTATTAGTAGTTTATTTTAGGCTAGGGATTTTTTTATTTGGGGGGAGCTTTTTTATTTTGATAGGGCTATTAGATTAGGTGTAAATGTTTTTATTTTGAATAATTTTGTTTATTTTTCGTAATTTTTTTATTTTTATTTTTTGTAATTTAGTCTATTTTTTTTGTAATTTAGTATTTTTTATTTTTTGTAACTGTAGATTAAATTTTTTTTAGTAGTGTTAGGTTTTTTTAATGAGCAATTTAATTTATTTAATTGATAGTTATTTTAATTTTAGTATAATAGAAATGTTAGTTTACTTATAGTTTAAACTTAGGTTTTTTTAATTTCACAGGTAAGTTTTTATTTATTTTAAGATAGGGATCTTGTAATTTTAATTTAAAGTTAGGGGGTTGTTAGGTTTAGGGGTTAATAGTTTAATTTAGTTTTTGGCGATGTGGGGGGCTGGCAGTTTAGGGGCTAATAGGTTAATTTAGTGGCAGTGATGTGGGAGGCCAGAGGTTTAGGGGTTAATAACTGTATTTTGTGGCGGTGATGTCGGGAGCGGCAGATTAGGGGTTAATAAGTTTAATATAGTATTTGCGATGCGGGAGGATCTCGGTTTAGGGGTTAATAGGTAGTTTATGGGTGTTAGTGTACTTTGTAACACTTTAGTTATGAGTTTTATGTAACAGTTTTGTTGCGTAAAACTCATAACTACTGGTCTCAGATTGCAAAACAGATCGTGTCGGTATAGGCTGTAACGCAAGCTTTTTAGCCTCACTACAAAACTTGTAATGGCAGCGCTATGGAAATCCCATGCAAAAACGTCATTTTTTTGAGTGCGGGACTGACGTTGCGTTACAGGCTATAATGCTTGCGATACAGCTATATCGACAAGACTCGTAATGGCTGTGTTACTGTCTTAACGCTGAAATGGCCATTTTTTCAGCGTTAAAACAAGAACGCAAAACTCGTAATCTAGGTGTATGTGTTTTAACCCCCCACAAAGGGCTTAGACACATGGGTAAAATTCTACTTGGGAGCTCTAAGCCTTGCAGCTCCTAAGCAGGACATTGCTGGTCAGGCAATCAGAAGAGGTAGTCTGCCAATTACTGTCTGCGTCTTGATAAGGAACGGCAAGGCTTTCAGCAATACCTATGCATTTAACAGCTCTACGAGGTTTAAGCACATCATTACTTAGCAAATACAAAGCTTAAATGATCTAACTAATGATAAATGCATTAGAATGTCTCTTTAATTTAGTGCAAGATTCTTTATTTTAGTACAAAAGATTTGTTTTCCTTTTTATCTGTGGCAACCAAGAGGTTAACAACAACTCGTGCATTTGATTAAAAATGTCTACATTCGTTTCTCTGGAATCTATAGAACTGTCCCTTTGATACCCTTTATATTTAACCATTAGGTTAGTTATACAGTGTTAGGAAATTACAGCCCAATGAAAAGTTGAACAACCAGCGCTACAGAAGTTTGCATCGCTATACATATAAAGAATAATAATAATGACTTTTAAAGAAGAATACATGAAGATCTCTCTCTAATGACCGCTGTATGATATAGAACAAAGAAGTGACAAATCTGAGGTTGCGTATATGTTTTGTGCTGTGTAAATAGTAGTCAATGAGGTGGATCAGATGGAGTGTAGACAGCAATAGGGTATTAGATTACTCTGGGTACATAACTGCTTAACATTGGAATGTGCCGACCATTTATTCTGTGCCCATCTAGTTTATTTTCTAGGGAATAAAGAGCTTGATCCATTAAGAGAACTAGAATTCACAGAAGATTTAAGACAATGAGAGTCAATTATATCCCATTACATGTCGGCTGTAAATATTCTCTGAATCATTTACTACATAAAAGAACAATGATGGTGCAAATGGCCAGATGTGTCTTAAAATAATATAGATGATTAGATTTTAAATAAATAACATTAAATAATTCAGACAGAGTGTACATTTAAAAAAAAACAAAACAAACTAATTTATAATTATCTCTCTCTGCGTTCATTGTTGAAACTTGGATTATTTTCATGAGAGCATACTGAGGTAGAAACGTGCATGCTTCTTTAGCGCTATAGGTATAAAATTGTTACATTTTTGCACACATGCACATAACTGAGCTTACATTACTATGCTCTTATAGACAGGATCTACATTTCAACAAAAGGATACCAAGAGCGAGGTAAATTTGATAATTGAATCAAGTCAATTTGTTTTAATTGTACACTCTATGTGAATCATGGAAGTTTAATTTCGACTTCCTGTCCCTTTAATACATTTTAAAGGTCCAGTAAATATAGTAGATTTGCGTAATCAGCAAATGCATGATAACAAGACAATGCAATAACACTTTGGGGCCGATTTATGTAGCTGTGAATGCAGCTGTTTCCGTGCGAGCCTTTAGGCTCGCCGGAAACATAAGTTAAAAAGCAGCAATCTTAAGACCGCTGCTCCTAAAATCGTCCGCCACCTCTGAGGCGGCGGACAGCAATCATCCTGATTGGATATGATCGGGATGATTGACACCCCCTGGCAGTGGATTGGCAACAAATCTGCAGGGGGGGGTATTGCACAAGCATTTCACATGCAATTATCAATGTCGGGCGGACATGATCAAATTATTAGTAAAAAATGATATGACAAATGTCAAAGTTATGTTTATTTCCACTTCTCCTGTACCATGTGACAGCCATCAGCCAATCACAAATGCATTTACGTATATTCTATGAATTTTTGCACATGCTCAGTAGGAACTGGTGACTCAAAAAGTGTAAATCTAAAAAGACTATGCACATTTTGTCAATGTAAGTAAATTGGAAAGTTGTTTAAAATTGCTGCTCTACCTGAATAATGAAAGTTTAATTTTGACTTGAGTGTCCCTTTAAGGCTATTATTAGCAATATGCCATTGCATCCCTCTCACACTCTTTTATCTTTGTTGCACTTTCTGCCAGACACCCCCTTTTGTGATCCTGTACTAAGCTGGTTGTCTATCATTACCTGCAATCTAGACCTGTCAGTAGTCACCAGCCTAACACATTATTCAGCACTTCCTCTCTCTCACTCTACCTCACTCATTGCTTCTTATTGATCCATCCTCAGCATTCAGCACTATTCTTTCTCAAACCCCTCATATCTCAATCTCCAGTCCCCCCCTTGGGCCCTCCTGTCTGCCACTAACAGCTACTGCCTCCGGCCCATGGTGTTAAACAGAACACGTCATCTGTCACGACCTGTCATTGTGGTACTTGAACTTTATATGAAGGAACTCTGGAGGGTGAGCAACTGCATCAAATATTCCCTCTGGCCACCGTTAGCTATTGCTTACTAAGTTACTTCTCTATGGACTGTCTGCTAAACAGTTATGTGTACAAAATACATGATTATTCAATAATAATGTGCCGACACACACTGTAAACCTGATCAGTAAGTTACATAAGCAAAAAATAACACTAGGCAGGTGATGACTAAGATAAACTCAATTCCCTGCAGTTAAACAGAAACTGGTTTGTAAGCAAATTAACGGGACATGAAAGCCAATTTTTCTTTCTTTCATGATATAGATAGAACATGCAATTTGAAACAACTTTCCAATTGACTTCTTTTATCTAATTGGCTTCATTCTCTTGATACCCTTTGTTGAAAAACATATCTAAATAGGCTCAGTGGCTGCTGATTGGTGGCTGCACATAAATGCCTAGTGTGATTGGCTCACCCATGTACATTGCTATTTCTTCAGCAAAGGATATCTAAAGAATGAAGCAAATTAGATAATAGAAGTAAATTGGAAAGTTGTTTAACCCCTAAACGACCAAGGACGTGCCAGGCACGTCCTCCATAGGAGGTCACTTAACGACCAAGGACATGTCTGGCACGTCCTCTAGGGTTTAAAGCTCTGGAAGCGATCCTGATAGGGACATTTAAAGGGACATTACAAGTCATAGTTTATAATCAAATTAAAAAAAATACAGAATATGCATCACCTTTTTTATCTTTCTCTCTATATTTGTGAAGCAGAGAAGTAGGAGTGCATCAATAAAAATCTGGTAAAGCAGAAAATGTTAGTTTTATTGTCCCCTTAAAGGGTAATAACTAGGGTTTGCAGTATTCAAACAGACAGTCCAGTATTTTAGCAGACTGTCAAGTAAAATATTTACAAAAATACCAGACACTTAAAGGGATACTAAACCCAATTTTTTTCTTTCATGAATCAGATAGATCATGCAATAACTTTGTAGTTTACTCCTATTATCATTTTTTCTTTGTTCTCTTGCTATCTTTATTTGAAAAGCAGGAATGTTAAAGCTTAGGAGACGGCCCATTTTTGGTTCAGAATCTGGGTTACGCTTGCTTATTGGTTAGCTAAATGTAGCCACCAATGAGCAAGCGCTATCCAGGGTACCGGACCAAAAATGGACCGGCTCCTAAGCTTTACATTCCTGCTTTTCAAATAAAAAGAGCAAGAAAACAAAGAAAACATTATAATAGGAGTAAATTAAAGAGTTGCTTAAAATGCTCTATCTTAATTATGAAAGAAAAAAGTGGGTTTAAATATCCCTTTAAATGTCCAGTTTTCAAAGTCTCTGAGTGTTAGCTAAATGTAGTGGGTCTCATATGCCTCAATGCATACATGCAGCAGAAAAAGTGAGGCTCGGGGAAGGGGATAAAATCACTACTATTTACATGTATTACCAGCAAAGAGATAAATTATTGATTTGAATGCTCCTGGCGGCCAAGGGGTACAATGACTGGTTGGATGTGAAAAATATACATGGTGGGATCGAGAGTGTGAGCATTTGCAGGGTTATTGGGAACTCCACCTTCCAGTGTGTCCAGTCACTAACAGATTGTCCAGTATTTTGTGTAGGATAACCATATGCATTCCTCAGAAACGTTACGCTACTTAGTATGTGCATAGACGTTCATGCGATTTTATTGCACTTAACATTTCAGGTCTATCACAGCTCATTAAACAGCAGGTAATAAAATGATTTTCATTGTAAGTGACCTTTGTGTATTTTACATCCTTGGTAGTAAAAAAAAATGTTTTGTGTGCACCTCTGAGGAGATGCAAATCTTTCACTGAAAAATGTTGGTTTCCCATTTTTACATACTCAACTAAACTAAAAGGAATATAAAGGGACTGAATTACCTTCAGCTTTAAGAGCATGACATTTTAGAAAAACAATCCAATTTACTTTTATTGTCAAATTTACTTCTTCCCTTTGGTATATATTGTGGGCAATTGGCTTCTTTACATGAGAGGTGTGCTCAGAAAAGTGCATAAGTCTAACTTGAACACACTATGGCAGCGGGGTTTGCAACAATGTAAAACATTGCTACAGACAATGTCATATAATACTCAAAACATACTCATGAGCCTTTATAGGTATGCTATCACGGAGAGCAGCACTTCAATAAAAGATACAAAGAAAAAAAGTTTATTTGTGATAGAAGTATTTTTTTTATTGCACAATTTATCTAAATCCTGAAACTTTAATTTTGACTACTTTGTTATTTTAATACATTTTATTCTAAAAATCCAGTATAAAAGTGTTTAAAAACTTACTTAAAAAGCTCCCAGTTTAGCACTGTTGAAATGGTTAGCTGGAACACCCAATGAAAGTGGTTCTATAACAAAATAAGCAGACACTCACCACTCCCCCTTCCTCTGCATATGAAAAGACTCTTTACACTAACAGGAGCAAGCTGGAGTAGGCATACATCAGTATTCTCCTAAAACTTTGGGGCTTGGTTAGGAGTCTTAAAATCACTGCAATGTTATTTAAAAATAAGCAAAACTATAAATAAAAAAGGTGTATGGGCTATATAAATGGTTCATCTACAAAAGATTTATGCAAAGAAAAATCTAGTGTATAGTTTCCCTTTAAAGTTGTGAAGAATGAACTCAAACATTTAGATAATTAGACAATGCCCCCTTTAGTAAATCACAGCTGAAATGTTCCTGGTTTCTTTATTTCCTTCTGGGTACAAAGGGTCTGATGTTTAAAAACGTGTCAGCATGGAGAGACATCACACATACAGACAATCTTTAGGAGTTTTATTTTGTAATGTACTGTATGTTTCTCAACTTAAAATCCAGAACCTGGTATAATGAAATAAACATCTCACAAGCTAACATTTGACTCTTTGAAGGACCTCACCGTACTGATGAGATGTCTAAAATAATCTCACCAGACTGAGCTTTAGACCATTGGACCCTTGGTTTTAAGATTAAAAGGCATCACTTGTATCTGTGTATTATTATATGAATACTTTATCCTAAATCCGAGACTGACGTTGGATTTCCTGATGTTATGTGATATAGTATTTACCTTTTTCTTTTAAATCATCTGAAATAATAGCAAGATCCATTCGATATTGTTACTATCATTAAAATAACATATATCTTTTCATAATCACTCAATAATATTACAGTTTCCACCGTTTAACGTTAGACACCAGTCACTTTTTGATTACTTATTCCCACAATAATCTAAACCTCAAGAATTCTGGGTTCTCTGCAGTAAATGAATGTTTCCTTGAACTCAACTAGTAATACAATTAATAAATGTATAAAAAAATAACATAAAAAATAAAAATTATAAATTATAGCCAGGGCACCTCACTGATATATCTGTCCTCTTTTGAATGATCATTGTGCCTTCTACTTTAGCCAACCTCTATATAGTCCTGCCCTCATTTCAATGCAATTTATGAATTAGTTTGTTGTATAAGACAGTTTCAAAGCTGACAGTGCAACATATGCTTGTGTCACTTTAAATATTTGCCATATCCTGTATCACTTTTCTTCTTTCAATAATATATCTAAATAATGTTTTGTCACAGTGTCACCATGTCACACTATACCATCTTCACATGTGCATATGTCTGTTTTCACACATAACCCTATTCTCTACTGACTTCTGGAAAAAAAAATACTTGCCTTTCTTGTTTCTCTTACATACAAAAATATGATACAAGAAGAGCAAGTAAGTCTTAATGGAATGTGTGTGTACAGGGAGTGCAGAATTATTAGTCAAATGAGTATTTTGACCACATCATCCTCTTTATGCATGTTGTCTTACTCCAAGCTGTATAGACTCGAAAGCCTACTACCAATTAAGCATATTAGGTGATGTGCATCTCTGTAATGAGAAGGGGTGTGGTCTAATGACATCAACACCCTATATCAGGTGTGCATAACTATTAGGCAACTTCCTTTCCTTTGGCAAAATGGGTCAAAAGAAGGACTTGACAGGCTCAGAAAAGTAAAAAATAGTGAGATATCTTGCAGAGGGATGCAGCACTCTTAAAATTGCAAAGCTTCTGAAGCGTGATCATCGAACAATCAAGCGTTTCATTCAAAATAGTCAACAGGGTCGCAAGAAGCGTGTGGAAAAACCAAGGCGCAAAATAACTGCCCATGAACTGAGAAAAGTCAAGCGTGCAGCTGCCAAGATGCCACTTGCCACCAGTTTGGCCATATTTCAGAGCTGCAACATCACTGGAGTGCCCAAAAGCACAAGGTGTGCAATACTCAGAGACATGGCCAAGGTAAGAAAGGCTGAAAGACGACCACCACTGAACAAGACACACAAGCTGAAACGTCAAGACTGGGCCAAGAAATATCTCAAGACTGATTTTTCTAAGGTTTTATGGACTGATGAAATGAGAGTGAGTCTTGATGGGCCAGATGGATGGGCCCGTGGCTGGATTGGTAAAGGGCAGAGAGCTCCAGTCCGACTCAGACGCCAGCAAGGTGGAGGTGGAGTACTGGTTTGGGCTGGTATCATCAAAGATGAGCTTGTGGGGCCTTTTCGGGTTGAGGATGGAGTCAAGCTCATCTCCCAGTCCTACTGCCAGTTTCTGGAAGACACCTTCTTCAAGCAGTGGTACAGGAAGAAGTCTGCATCCTTCAAGAAAAACATGATTTTCATGCAGGACAATGCTCCATCACACACGTCCAAGTACTCCACAGCGTGGCTGGCAAGAAAGGGTATAAAAGAAGAAAATCTAATGACATGGCCTCCTTGTTCACCTGATCTGAACCCCATTGAGAACCTGTGGTCCATCATCAAATGTGAGATTTACAAGGAGGGAAAACAGTACACCTCTCTGAACAGTGTCTGGGAGGCTGTGGTTGCTGCTGCACGCAATGTTGATGGTGAACAGATCAAAACACTGACAGAATCCATGGATGGCAGGCTTTTGAGTGTCCTTGCAAAGAAAGGTGGCTATATTGGTCACTGATTTGTTTTTGTTTTGTTTTTGAATGTCAGAAATGTATATTTGTGAATGTTGAGATGTTATATTGGTTTCACTGGTAAAAATAAATAATTGAAATGGGTATATATTTGTTTTTTGTTAAGTTGCCTAATAATTATGCATAGTAATAGTCACCTGCACACACAGATATCCCCCTAAAATAGCTATAACTAAAAAAAAACAAACTAAAAACTACTTCCAAAACTATTCAGCTTTGATATTAATGAGTTTTTTGGGTTCATTGAGAACATGGTTGTTGTTCAATAATAAAATTAATCCTCAAAAATACAACTTGCCTAATAATTCTGCACTCCCTGTATATGTATGTATATATTTATATCCTATATAATAAACGGCCAAGTATGTTTGTCAGATGCAGTCATGCGCAGTAGAGACTGCACAGGACAAACATACCTAGCGGTTTGGATCCTGACAGCAGAGAGCACTCAGCACAGAGCAAGGCTAAAGCGGTGTGTCAGGGGGCGTAGCCGATGGGAGCGCCACAATGGGGGCATGGTCAGGTGTGACAAGGGCGTGGTCGGGCACAATGAGGGGCATGGACGGGCGGGGTGCAACGATGGGGGCATGGCCAGAGAGCGCAAAGGGTTGAAAGAGAGAGCCAGAGAGGGGAAGAGAGAGCAAGAGAGGGAAGAGAGAGCAAGAGAGAGGGGAGAGAGCAAAAGAAAGGGCGGAGAGAGAGCCAAAGAGGGGGGGAGAGAGCCAAAGAGAGGGGGGAGAGAGCCAAAGAGGGGGGGGGGGAGAGCCAAAGAGGGGGGAGAGAGAACAAAAGAGAGGGGGAGAGAGCGCAAAAGAAAGGGGAGAGTGAACAAAAGAGAGGGGAGATAGAGCCAAAGATAGGGGGAGAGAGAGCAAGAGAGAGGGGAAGAGAGAGGGGGAGAGAGAGCCAAAGATAGGGGGAGAGAGAGCAAGAGAGAGGGGGAGAGAGAGCAAGAGAGAGGGGGAGAGAGAGAAAAAGAGAGGGGAGAGAGAGCAGAAGAGGGGGGGGGGGAGAGAGAGAGCAAAAGAGAGGGGGAGAGAGAGCAAAAGAGAGGGGGGAGAGAGAGAGAGCAAGGGGTGGGACTGCTGTACTGCAAAAAATGTCCCGTGTACACTGGCTTTAGTACTAGTATATATATTTACAGTATATATATATATATATATATATATATATATATATATATATATATAGGGCTCAAAATTTCCACTTGCCAACTAGCCATTGGTGAGTAGAAATTGCACTGTTGTGAGTAGTGAAAGAAAGTGAGTAAATGTTAAATCAACATCTATACACTGCCAAATGGAAAGCAAATTTATATTTTTTAGTAATTTTATTAAAATTATTTAATTTGTTATGGTTTAAAATCATAAATATAAAAAATGACTAAACAAAAAGATGTTTCAAAATGGCAAAACATATGCAAAGAGGGGGTTGGGTAGTGGGTAGGTGATGGGTGGGATCAGTGGTGAGTAACATTTTGGCCTGGCTAGTATCTTAGGAATTGAAATTTTATTTTGGGATATATGATACATGATATATATATATATATATATATATATATCATATATCCCAAATGCCCTGAAAAATATCAAAATGAAAAGTAAGTCCTGCTATCACTCTTCCTTAATCTATGCCCAAATCTATGCAGTAGGCAGTATGAACTATTTGAGGGGTACTGATCACCCCATTCCCTTTTATGAATTAGGATTTACCAACCAACCCCTTTGTTCATATGGGTAATATACGGAGGTTAAAAGGTTTTGTTGGTTCTTTTAAGGGCTCAGGGACCACATATGAATTAAAATAGTCATGAATCAATCTACTTCTTGAGATTACAGCATCACTTTGACATTCATCATCACAAATACAACATAATATAGATTTGCCACCATTTTCACAAAGTCTGTGGGGGGGGGGGGACTATTATTTTTCAATACAGTTTTCCTCTTTTTTTTTTGTTTGTTTCATAAAACACCCAGTTTTGACATATGACAAACTCATTAAAAAAAAAAATCACACTATTAATATCATTCCAAAGCTCAACTCTTACTCCACCCAAGAACTATCTCCTACTCTATCTCATCAATAATTTGCAAATACAAATGAGAATATCAGCCATCCTGCTTCACAAACCACAAGCTCTCAAGGGATCCAAGGTAAAGTGTAATCTTTATTATTAATGCAGCGGAGGGGAGGGAACCAAATAAATATTTAATGAGGTGTCCCTAGGCAGTTGTTCATGACTGAATTCTGAACATAGGTTTTACACTGCACAACGATGCCCTGGGAGTCATTGTTACCACATTAAAGACCTTATTGTGACTCATGCCTGTGAGGTATTATTTGAGAATTAATGTACTCTAGGCATCTAGCTTCCTTCCAAGAAATATGTTATTTTCAAAGAGAGTATAAATTTTTCTTAAATTAACTGTGGTCTTTATGGCTGCCAGAGCTCTTCCAACAAAACTGTAACGTAAAAAGGAAACTGGAATAAGAAAAAAGGAATTGTATAAAAGCTAACCAATCATGTTTAAAAACAGAATTGTAAGCTGTTTAGTATTTATGCTTAGACAAATAAAATGAAGCTTTTATTTAGTGTACAGCTTCCTCAATCTAGGGACATAGAAAATAAAATACAGTTACGATGGTATCAGCATTACAGGAAGAAAAACTTAAAGAGTTGTTTTCCACGGGGATTAATAAAACATAAATTTTATTAATGTTGTAAAAGTGTACAAAACCGTACAGCCAAATGGTCTTACAAAAAAATAAATAAAGAGGGAATTAGAGGAATTGATATTCTTTGCAGTTAAGGCTACAAATGGTGGGCAAGTTTGATTAATACTGGTTAGCTGTGTACAGGGCATGTCAATAAAAAACGCTGAAATTGCAACATGAGCTTATTTTATAACAATAGATCCCTGGTGGGGGCAGATAATTCAATATTAGGTTTAAGTGGTATTCATTAGCCGGATTTGAATGCCAATTATTCTTGTATGTGTCTTGCATGAATGGAATTGTGGGGGCGCAGCTATTTTTAAGACAACAGCTTTGCGTTTTTTTAGCCATCCAAAAGAAAAACACAGGCATTGCAATCCCACGGAGATATATCTGCCCATACTTTATATTGTAAGAAAACCCTCTCCATGCCAATCACTCTCTGTTTCTTCTCTTCCAAGTAGGTTAAATACATAGGTAAAGTCATGCTTAAGTGTGACAAGCATTGCAGCTTCTGAGCAGGTTAAGGAAGATAATTGGCGTCTATGTGCGACTGCTGGTCGTGATTGGCTAACCATCCATGTTCTGTTTGGGAGCTGCAATGCTCCATCTTAGCTCAATTGCCGACGGTTAAATGCATTGTAAGCTAGGGACAATGATGTAAAGTGACATACTATATAGACTACATAGTAAGCTAGGGACAATGACTATTTGAAGGATTTTCATCCTTTATGTTAGACCTAATGGGATGACTCATATATATATATATAGTATATATATATTAATCCCTACATTATTATTTTTTTAAATTACACCCACTGTACATTTATTAGATCAAGTAGAAGCTGTTTTATTACACACTATCTATGTCTGATTTAAAAAATACATTACAACAAGCAACATTATTACAGTTAAAAAAAAATAATTCTTGCTCTTTAGTCTAACCCACAAAGTCAGATCTTACATATTCCTACCCTGATAACTTTGCATTGTCAATGCACATGAACATATCTCAGGAAAACTTCAAGCCCAGTCAGGAGACGGTTGCTAGGAGACAGAAGATGCCCAGCTGGAATTGTGACTAAGGCTTCTTGTTTGTGCATCAGTGAATAAGAGTATGTATTGGTGCGCTTATGATGAATCGTAGCCTCGGTCAGATGCTCCCATTGGGATCAGAGGTTGTGCATAGGATTATAACCAGCGCATATTTATAAGTAACTGAAGGATTCTGCTAATGAAACACACCAATGCTAATGATGCTAGCTTGCCTATGCTAAGCCACCAAGCTATGAATTTGCATGCACATAAAAGGCAGTAAAATGATTAACTGCCCATCAAACTGATCTCATCTGCCCTGTTAAAGGCAGGCATATATAATTACAAGAGGGCTTCAAATTAATATCAGGAAAATGCTAATTTTCTCTCATATTTAATTCACAACAACTTAAAATGTTGAGCATTTTTTTTACATTGCTGTTTATTTTATTTTTCGTACCAACGTTGAGATTGCAATGAATCTTAAAGATGCATCTGTCTTTGAGTACTATATGCCCCTGAACCTCACAGATAACCAAATGTTTTGTGCACATCAAATTCCAAAACATAACACAGGGGATTAGTAAAATCATACTGCAGTATGCATTTTCTTCTTTGTTATTTTCAGATATTAACAATTGACTTCAAAGCATTAAACAAATTAATCTGCCTTTAACTTATGTATTTAAAATAGCAATTTAATTATTTAATTATTCATGGCAAATGTAGATGTTACCCTGTTGTTATCTAAAAGGGACAAAGCTTAAAAGATTACTTTCTGTTATAATTTTTAAGCTAAACAACTAACATATTAAAGTTAATAAACATTAATTAAAACCTACTGACCTATATTTTCTCCAAAGCTAAGTTTCATAACGTTCTAAAAGTTATATCTTTTATTCACCGATGATGTCACGTTATCCTGCCCACTATTTTCAGCACTGCATGTTCAAAATACTTAAACCAATAACTTTGTGTTTAAAGCGCCATTTTGAAACCTAGGTATTGTAAACGGATTGGTACAGAGCAAAGGATACCCACGGAGTGGGTTTGGAAAACAATTAAATTTGCAGACAAGATTTCTGATATACGGTAGAGATATGTTAATGAAATGCTATTGATAAAAAGTGTATTTGGGGTAGTTAGTTAGTAACAGGCATAGAAAATATTTACTTACAGTGGCCCTTTAAAGGGACAGCTACACTTTAGTCATCTTAAAGTCTTACCTTAGATTAAGCTGCAATTAGCACTGGTTCTATATTATGGAGCAGTAACGGTAAAAACGTTATTATAAAATGAATATTGTTTCTGGTCACTTTGAAATTGCTGCCAAGCTCTGCCCACTGATGACATCATGATCTGGGCTGAATTAAAGGCTTCACTATTTACAAAAGACTCACTAATTGGATTTAACAGACTGTCAATGCTATTTAGCAGAGAGCATAGATGCAGCCCAGATTGTGATGTCATCAGTGGGCAGAGCTTGGCAGCCATTTCAAAGTGACCAGAAACAATATTAATTTTAAAATAACTTTTTTACAGTTACTGCTGTATGATACAGAAAGGGTGTAGGAGGATATTTGCAGCTTAATCTAAAGTAAGACTTTAAGATGATTAAGGTGTAGACTGTCCCTTTAACCTAAGTTCAGCATAAATAATTTAATAAACACTTCCAGCAAATACTCTTACTGCATATTAAATACAATGAGCCATCAAAGCAAAGTCCCACAGATTTCTGTATTAAGTAATCCTGATAGTCTCCTGGTACCAAGAATCCTCACTTGCTCATACTTCAAATAGAGATCCTTCGATTTTCGAAATAGGCCGCCATCACAAAGGTTTTAGTAAGTTTCAGAAACTTCATCCAAAGTACCGAAAAACACGTAGGGGCCCATTTATTAAATGTCGGACAGACATGATCCCAACATCGCTAAATGCCGACAGTATAAGCTGTCGGTATTTAACATTGCACAAGCATTTCTTGTGAACTGCTTGTGCAATGCCGTCCCCTGCAGATTCGCAGCCAATCGGCCGCTAGCAGGGGGTGTCAATCATTCGATAGTATCCGGTCGGGATGATTGCTATCCACCGCCTCAGAGGTGGCGGACGAGTTAAGGAGCAGTAGTGGTCTTATGACTGCTGCTTCTTAACTCTTGTTTCCAGCAATCTGGAAACTACAGGGGTAGATTGCAGCATCCACTGCTTGTTAAATCTACCCCATAGAGTTTATGGGGTGATTTATAAAGCTCCGTATGGAGCCTGATGCCCCTTCAGGCTCGCCGGAAACAGAAGTTATAAAGCAGTGTTCTAAAGACCGCTGCTCCATAACTTGTCCACCTGCTCTGAGGCCGCGGACAGAAATCAACCTGATCAAATACAATTGGGTTGATTGACACCCCCTAGCGGCCGATTGGTTGCGAATCTGCAGGGGACAGCATTGCACCGCAGTTCACAAGAACTGCTGGTGCAATGATAATTTATCGATGTGCAGCGGACATGATCCTCTACATCGAATCATGTCCGCTCGTACTATGTTAAATATGCCCCTATGTGTCCAGTGTGGGTGTATACATCTTTTAAATGTTATAACTTTAGACCATAATTTACTGATATTAGTGTCCCTATAACATTTTTTATTGCTAGAAAAATTATATATTCCATAGGTGTTAAAACCAGTCTTTTCTAAAAAGCATCAACCTAGAATATATTCTGTAAAGATATCTTTAAAACACACTAGTTAAAAACGGAATGTACTGCATAAATTTGTACTACGTGGATCAGATTGAGACCATGAACAAATAACACTACAGCATGAAAAGATTATTGGAAACATTTATCAAAGTCTACATGTTGCAAAACTGGTGCCACTGTCTGGCACACAAAACTGCCTAGTTATCAATGAGGAGGTGGTCAATTACTTTTAATTGCGTTCAGCGTTGTGTTCTCTGATAAATTTGCTACTTTATCTTTCACCAGTGTTGCAGCACAAACACAATGAAGGTTATTCATCACAGTCTTCTGCTTACACTGGTGAAGAGGAAAGCGCCAACATAACATCAAAAGAAGTTCTACAGAGCAATAAAGAGTTTTTCTTTTATTACTGTAATAATTTGTATAGTGCACCTTTTTCTACCATATTAAAATAATCTAGTTGTTTGGTCCAGGTTCTTTGTTGCATAAATATATTTTTTAATACTCAGTCTTTATTTAGAAAAAAAATGTGTTCTACGTCTTGTAAATTATTCATCTACACTCACTGAACTTTGAAGGGTTTAAATCGGCATGCTACAAGCATTGTTGTCCACTAAATAGTAAAAGAAAAGCACGATTAGAGGAATCAGAAGTCAAATAATGCCAACTGGTGTTTCTAACTGAATCAGATAAGAAAAGGATATGCTCAGTACATGATCTTTGTGTTCTCGGACACTGATGTCAAAGGCATCAATTTGATTGTGTGGTCATACATATTCACAGAACTATCTCCCACACTAGCCAAACTACACTGTTACCCCAGAGACCAATACCATTTTCCCTGTGTAAATGTTGTTGGGATGAAAATAAGACCTAGCTCAAAGATTCGTTGCTGAGCTAATATTTGCCTTTTCTCTAACTAACCCTCAATACGTTGGAAAGGTTAAAGGTCACCACCTGCTTACTTCCTCTGGGAAAAAAAAAAATACTGATAAAAAATTGTGAAATGTTTGAGAAGTAAAAACTTAGAGAAAAAAAATAGAGACCTTTTAAATTCCTCAAACTATAGGCGGAAAATAATTGTAATTCAAAAGGAAAATGACTCAAAAAATGTATAATCTATTGTGTCTTAGACGTAAGCCCCAAACGATTTTAGAAACAAATCATTTAAAGAAGACAATAGACGGCATCATATGGATATCCACTGAAACACAGGAGAAGAGCAGATGTGATAAGCGATCAATGGCTTGCTAGTTTTGCATCAATATGATAAAGTAAACTTGTCTATGAGACAAAGGTGCATAATGAACTAAAGGCCGCAATAGCCATCTTTTTGTAAACAAGAACAGACAAACTGAAAAATAATTAACAGTGTATAGAATGGTAAAATTCAGATTGATGTATTCAACATAGATAAAAATTAATTAATTACAACTATATATAAAAAAAACAGAAAATAAAATCAATCCATATATAATAAAACAAATACAATTCTCTACTGCCTAAACATATTATAATATGTCACTATTTATTTGAAGGAACATGGTCATATACAAATAAAAATTTTTTTAAATCTTGCTAATATACATTTCACTATATCAGTGAAATACATTTTTTTTCCTGCAAAACAATCTACAAACAAATTAGAAGCTACATAAAAATAGAACTGAAATAGATGATCAAAAGAAAGAAGTAAAGATCTCGTAATTCAGAATCAGTTCTGCTTCAAACACTCATAGGTCACATTTTTAAAAACATTTAATACAAAGCCTATTTCTTCAAATTAACAAGAAAAAAAAACATTTTATATAATACAAGCGTTTTAAAAATCAATAATGTTATCTCTTGTGAAATATTGTTGTCTTGATTGCCTCATGGCCATGTGACTTCATTAATGCCAGAACCAAATGTAAATCTATATAAATATAATAGCATTAATTTAGAAATATCATGCAACAAAACAAAAGCAAAAATAAGTAAACACATACATACATACACATTGGAAATACTATATAGCATGCCAAAATGATTAACTGTTACAATGGGGTAAATTTATTAAAGGGACAGTCTACTACAGAATTTTTATTGTTGAGGAAGATAGATAATCCCTTTATTACCTATTCTCCAGTTTTGCATAACCAACACTGTTATATTAATACACATTTTACATATGTGATTGCCTTGTCTCTAAGCCTCTGCAGACTGCCCCCTTATCTCAGTGCTTTTGACGAACATGTATTTTAGCCAATCAGTGCTGACTCTTAAATAACTCCACGGGAGTGAGCACAATGTTGTCTCTAGGACACCCATGAACTAGTAGTATCTAACTGTCAATATGCACTGAGATAAGAGGCAGTTCAATGGTTTAGAAATTAGCATATGAGCCTACCTAAGTTTAGCTTTCCACAAAAAATACCAAGAGAGCAAAGCAAATTTACTGATAAAAGTAAATTGGAAAGGTGTTTAAAATTGCACGCCCTAGTGGAATCATGAAACTTTAATTTTGAGTAGACTTTCCCTTTAAACTGTTTTTTAAGCTGTTTATGGTCCTTGCCCTTGCAGTGCCGCCTGCAACAGCAATTTATGAAGCAGTCTTAAGGCTAATTGACAAGCCCTGATCTTGTGTGATTAGTTGTGCGAGAGCAGGGGACACATTGCACAAGTGGCTGCTTGTGCAATAATAAATACAGACAGTGAATGCTGCCCACTCCTTGCAATCCTGGATGGACAGGTTTCTGTATGCAAACATTGTCTATTTCAGATAATGGTAAATTTGCTTTAGATCTAATATGTGTTTTCTATAATATCTAAACATAAAATTATGATCATAAAATTTCATATTTTATTTGTCTTATTGTTTTGCCTACATACGTTTTCCCACAGGTACACACAGAGTACATATTAAGGCACATTATACTGAAAATGTAAATCCAATACGTTTAGTTGTGTGTAGTTAAAATGATTGCATTGAGCTTTTATTATTTATTTTGCACCTCACCCAAAGAGGCTGGATTAGATCATGCAGAATTCTGGACCTTTAAACTACAACATCCAACATAGTGAATGCTTGATCAGTGTAGGAGTTCATGCATATCACCCCAGAATTAGCCACACCAGAGGTGATAATTTGAACATTACTCATTAAACCTTTCAGGGGGTATGTCCTCTGACTAAAAAGCAGTGCACATTTTGCAAACAAAACAGTTTTAAATTATTTTAAACCATGTATTTTGTGCACAGGTCTTGTTTGCAATGCAGTGCTTAATTGCTGATATTTATTATACAAATAACAATTAATTTAAGACCCATATTAATTAAACGCCTTGCCAATACTAAAGTAATAAAATGTCTACATATTTTTGTATTTCCCACATAGTACTGATATTTTGTATGCATTGTGTTTACAAGAAAACATCTGCTTTGTAAAAATCATATTCAATTTGACCTATGACATGAAAAGTCTGCACTATTTGCTTATTCTGAGTACTGTAATCTGTCTAGACCAGTGATTCTAAACTTGGGCTTTATAATAGCCTCGGGTGTCAAAGTGCTGACAGGCTATATGATGAGAAAATAACCATCAAGTCTACATAGGTCACAATAATTTAACAAGCATCTGCAATGTTATTTAGATGACATTTTACACTTTAGTGCTTTCATATAAAAAATAAAATGTTCATGATAAATACTGGTAGGGATTTTTTTCATTGCTGATGTCATGACCTTCATCAAATGATATCAGATTACTTAGAAATTCAAAAGTCCTAATATGTAAATGTACACGTTCTAGTCTTGACAAATTATTATACTTAAAGGGAAAGTGAACTGTAAAATGTTACTCTCTTTAATGTATTCGGAATGGTCAGCAGAATTTTATTAAATATTTTACAAATAGCATTTGTCATTTGAAATTTTGCCTGATGTATCCTTCGTTATATTGAACATTATAATACTGCAGTAATGGCTAAACTATGTTAACAATAACAAGAGGTAATAGTAAAAACAACCTCCTATTGTGTGTGTGGGGCCGGGGATGTTTGGGTCCTGTTTGGGTGCAGAACACTGCTGGTGATTTTAAGGATTGTTCGCTGCCACTCCTGCTTTGCTGCCTGGTCATGTCTGGCCCTTTATGCATTAGAAAACCTCTTTGATTGTGTTATTGACATTGTGTAAATAAAAAAGTTTAAAATAAAACCGGTTTGGTTTATATTTAACCCCTTAATGACCACGACATACCCTGTACCTCCCTCCCTCCTGCTGGCCTCCTGTAATAGCGCGGTCTCTGCGCTGGTGGCAGGACCTCGCTATAAAAAAACAACAAACCCCATAGAAAGACCAGTGATTTACAGGGTACGTTGCTGGTCGTTAAGAGGTTAAAGGGGACTGTAAACACCTTGTAATTGCAAGACATTTCTGTTGTGTTGCTTTAGAATAACATCAGCCAAGTCTTAATGTTTTAAAACAAATTAACATCCTTTTTACTGCAATTAATTTTCCTTAGCCAAACTCTAACCCCCATTTGCTATATTTGGAGGAGCAAATCTGGGCTTTAGTCCATAGACAACAAGGCTAGTCACTGTTCTAAAGTTAGTATAAAGGGGTCGATTTATCAAAGGCTTCAGAAGCCTTTCGACCCACTACGGCTGCAGGTTCTCACAAGAGATCCTGCACGCCATATTTAACAAGCAGCGGTCATCAGAACGCTGCTTCCCTAATCTTTCACCACCTCTAAAGTGGTGAAATTTAATCTCTGCGGTCTAGTCTGATGGGGGAAATTGACAGCTCCTGCCCGCGCGTGATTGGCTGTGTAGGCACAGATATATAGCAGAATTAGCCTTGAGCAGTCAGCAGGGTGCATTTCAGGTTCTGAAAAATAGTAATTGCTCAATTTTCAGAGCTAAATTAAATAAAAAAGGAGGGAAATAAATAATTAAAATATATTGCAAAGTTGTTTCATTACATATACTTAAACATTTTATATATAAACCTCAAGGTGTTATGTCCCTTTAAGGTGTAGGTCAACATTACAAAAATAGAAAAGAAGAGTCCCAACTAGTCCAGAAAATATGCCCCACTCTGGTTTAACCGGAATACACTTTTTTATATAAATATTTTTGGGTGCCTGGCGTTTTCTGTTTTTTGATAGGTCAACATTAGCCCAGACCGATGGTAGAGGCTACTGAAATTTAAATAAAATATAACTTTTATTGAATATTGTTTAAAAGATGGGTGAACACAAACATTTAAAATCACTCTATCATGTGTTGCTGCAGATAAAGCTGTGAGACTTATTAGTTATAAGTTCGGCGTTTTAGCATCAACAAATTATCAATGCTCACAGGTGTACATCACTAGTAAGGATTGGGGGAAAGAAAGATAGGTATATGCCAAATACACTATGCGTGATAATAATATCTCTCTATCCTGGTTCGATAGATAGTCTCTGTTTAGCTTATAGTGCCATCTGGATAAAACTGGAATGGTACTGTCTATATTACAACAAATGGGACCCCATCGTCCACACTACCCCCCTGACGTGTTTCGCCTGCTAAGGCTTTATCAAAAGGCTAATTTATATTAAGGTCCTAAACTGTAGTTTGCTATAGGGTGAGGAGCATAGCCTTATGTCATTTTCCTTTCTGATTATACATTGACTTTTTCTTTGCATAAATGTTTTGTAGATGATCCATTTATATAGCCCATACAGGTTTTCTTTTTTTTAAAAAAAAAGTATAGTTTTGCTTATTTTTAAATAACATTGTGCTGATTTTCAGCTTCCTAACCAAGCCCCAAAGTTAAAGGAGAATACTGATGTATACCTACTCCAGCTTGCTCCTGTTTGTGTAAAGAGTATTTTCATATGCAGAGGAAGGGGGGGGGGGTGTCTGCTTTTACTGAGTGTTCCAATTAACCTAATTAAAGGTGCTAAACTGGGAGCTTCTAAGTACGTTTTTAAAAGGTTTTATACTGGTTTTTTAGATCAGCGGCTGTGGATATTATTCTTTATAGTAGTGTCTATTACATGCAGTTATATGAAAATTAGTGTATACTGTCCCTTTAAAGACCTACAAAACTATCAGTGCAATTTCCTACAGAGGATTAGTAATTTGAGGCCATGTCTGTCATTCCAAAGAACACTCAGATTATTCTCCTTCCAGCAGGTCAGTGCCCACAGAGTCACCAGGAAAAAGGTCCATATGGCATTTTAAAGTGGCTTGATGGAGGCCTGCTAGGATCATCTAAACCCTGCTGGATGAAGATTAACATGAACTCAGATAAATCCAACAATGATTGAGATCCTGCAAAATTATCCTGTCAATGATGGGAGAAAGTAGCTGGCTGCTTCCAAAAATCACACATCTGAGAATCCAATCTGATGAAGGACAGCCCAAGGAGACCCAGTTGAGGGTGAAGTATTGGTAGCTGCGACCTGAGCAAGACAATGGGAAAAAACATAATTTATGCTTACCTGATAAATTCCTTTCTCCTGTAGTGTAGTCAGTCCACGGGTCATCCATTACTTATGGAATATTTCTCTTCCTAACAGGAAACTGCAAGAGAATTACCCAGCAGAGCTTGCTATATAGCTCCTCCCCTCACCCATCATACTCAGTCATTCGACCAAAGCAGACGAGAAAGGAGGAACCATAGGGTACAGTGGTGACTGGAGTTTAATTAAAATTTAGACCTGCCGTAAAAACAGGGCGGGCCGTGGACTGACTACACTACAGGAGAAAGGAATTTATCAGGTAAGCATAAATTATGTTTTCTCCTGTTAAGTGTAGTCAGTCCACGGGTCATCCATTACTTATGGAATACCGATACCAAAGCTAAAGTACACGGATGAAGGGAGGGACAAGGCAGGAACATTAAACAGAAGGAACCACTGCCTGAAGTACCTTTCTCCCAAAAATAGCCTCCGACGAAGCAAAAGTGTCAAATTTGTAAAATTTTGAAAAAGTGTGAAGCGAAGACCAAGTCGCAGCCTTGCAAATCTGTTCAACAGAGGCCTCATTTTTAAAGGCCCAGGTGGAAGCCACAGCTCTAGTAGAATGAGCTGTAATCCTTTCAGGAGGCTGCTGTCCAGCAGTCTCATAGGCTAAGCGTATTATGCTACGAAGCCAAAAAGAGAGAGAGGTAGCCGAAGCCTTTTGACCTCTCCTCTGTCCAGAGTAAACGACAAACAGGGAAGAAGTTTGACGAAAATCCTTAGTTGCCTGCAAATAGAATTTCAGGGCACGGACTACGTCCAGATTATGCAAAAGTCGTTCCTTCTTTGAAGAAGGGTTAGGACACAGAGATGGAACAACAATCTCTTGATTGATATTCCTGTTAGTAACTACCTTAGGTAAGAACCCAGGTTTAGTACGCAGGACTACCTTGTCTGAATGAAAAATCAGATAAGGAGAATCACAATGTAAGGCAGATAACTCAGAGACTCTTCGAGCCGAGGAAATAGCCATCAAAAACAGAACTTTCCAAGATAACAACTTGATATCAATGGAATGAAGGGGTTCAAATGGAACGCCTTGAAGAACATTAAGAACTAAGTTTAAGCTCCACGGCGGAGCAACAGACTTAAACACAGGCTTAATCCTAGTTAAAGCCTGACAGAAAGCCTGAACGTCTGGAACTTCAGCCAGGCGTTTGTGTAGAAGAATAGACAGAGCAGAAATCTGTCCCTTTAACGAACTAGTAGATAAGCCCTTTTCTAAACCCTCTTGTAGAAAGGACAATATCCTAGGAATCCTAACCTTACTCCATGAGTAACTCTTGGATTCGCACCAACGTAAATATTTACGCCATATTTTATGGTAAATTTTTCTGGTAACAGGCTTCCTAGCCTGTATTAAGGTATCAATAACCGACTCCGAGAAACCACGCTTTGATAGAATCAAGCGTTCAATCTCCATGCAGTCAGCCTCAGAGAAATTAGATTTGGATATTTGAAAGGACCCTGAATTAGAAGGTCCTGTCTCAGAGGCAGAGACCACGGTGGACAGGACGACATGTCCACTAGGTCTGCATACCAGGTCCTGCGTGGCCACGCAGGCGCTATCAGAATCACCGAAGCTCTCTCCTGTTTGATCTTGGCAATCAAACGAGGAAGCATTGGGAATGGTGGAAACACATAAGCCATGTTGAAGACCCAAGGGGCTGTCAGAGCATCTATCAGCACCGCTCCCGGGTCCCTGGACCTGGATCCGTAACAAGGAAGCTTGGCGTTCTGACGAGACGCCATGAGATCCAGATCTGGTTTGCCCCAACGACGAATCAGTTGAGCAAAGAACTCCGGATGGAGCTCCCACTCTCCCGGATGAAAAGTCTGGCGACTTAGAAAATCCGCCTCCCAGTTCTCCACGCCTGGGATGTAGATCGCTGACAGGTGGCAAGAGTGAGACTCTGCCCAGCGAATTATCTTTGAGACTTCCAACATCGCTAGGGAACTTCTGGTTCCCCCTTGATGGTTGATGTAAGCCACAGTCGTGATGTTGTCCGACTGAAATCTGATGAACCTCAGAGTTGCTAACTGAGGCCAAGCTAGGAGAGCATTGAATATTGCTCTTAACTCCAGAATATTTATTAGGAGGAGTTTCTCCTCCTGAGTCCATAATCCCTGAGCTTTCAGGGAATTCCAGACTGCTCCCCAGCCTAGAAGGCTGGCGTCTGTTGTTACAATCGTCCAATCTGGCCTGCGAAAGGTCATCCCCTTGGACAGATGTGGCCGAGAGAGCCACCATAGAAGAGAATCTCTGGTCTTTTGATCCAGATTTAGTAGGGGGGACAAATCTGAGTAATCCCCGTTCCACTGACTTAGCATGCACAATTGCAGCGGTCTGAGATGCAGGCGCGCAAATGGTACTATGTCCATTGCCGCTACCATTAAGCCGATTACTTCCATGCACTGAGCTACTGACGGGTGTGGAATGGAGTGAAGGACACGGCAAGCATTTTGAAGTTTTAATAACCTGGCCTCTGTCAGGTAAATTTTCATCTCTACAGAATCTATAAGAGTCCCTAGAAAGGGAACTCTTGTAAGTGGTAATAGAGAACTCTTTTCCACGTTCACCTTCCACCCATGCGACCTCAGAAATGCCAGAACTATCTCTGTATGAGACTTGGCATTTTGAAAACTTGACGCTTGTATCAGAATGTCGTCTAGGTACGGAGTCACCGCTATGCCTCGCGGTCTTAGTACCGCCAGAAGTGATCCTAGAATTTTTGTAAAGATTCTTGGGGCCGTAGCTAATCCGAAGGGAAGAGCTACAAACTGGTAATGCCTGTCTAGGAAGGCAAATCTCAGATACCGGTAATGGTCCTTGTGAATCGGTATGTGAAGGTAGGCATCCTTTAAGTCCACCGTGGTCATGTACTGACCCTCTTGGATCATGGGAAGGATGGTTCGAATAGTTTCCATTTTGAATGATGGAACTCTTAGACATTTGTTTAGGATTTTTAAGTCCAGGATTGGTCTGAAGGTTCCCTCTTTTTTGGGAACCACAAATAGATTTGAATAGAATCCCTGCCCGTGTTCCGTCCGCGGAACTGGGTGGATTACTCCCATTAGTAAGAGGTCTTGTACACAGCGTAGAAACGCCTCTTTCTTTGTTTGGTTTGCTGATAACCTTGAAAGATGAAATCTCCCCCGTGGAGGAGAAGTTTTGAAGTCCAGGAGATATCCCTGAGATATGATCTCCAACGCCCAGGGATCCTGGACATCTCTTGCCCAAGCCTGGGCGAAGAGAGAAAGTCTGCCCCCCACTAGATCCGTTTCCGGATAGGGGGCCCTCTCTTCATGCTGTCTTGGGGGCAGCAGCAGGTTTCTTGGCCTGCTTGCCCCTGTTCCAGGACTGGTTAACTTTCCAGCCCTGCCTGTAACGAGCAACAGCTCCTTCCTGTTTTGGAGCGGAGGAAGTTGATGCTGCTCCTGCCTTGAAGTTACGAAAGGCACGAAAATTAGACTGTTTGGCCTTTGATTTGGCCCTGTCCTGAGGTAGAGCATGGCCCTTACCTCCCGTAATGTCAGCAATAATTTCTTTCAAGCCGGGCCCGAATAAGGTCTGCCCTTTGAAAGGAATATTAAGCAATTTGGATTTAGAAGTCACGTCAGCTGACCAGGATTTAAGCCACAGCGCTCTGCGCGCTTGAATGGCGAATCCGGAGTTCTTAGCCGTAAGTTTGGTTAAGTGTACGACGGCATCAGAAACAAATGAGTTAGCTAGCTTAAGGGTTTTAAGCTTGTTCATAATTTTATCCAATGGAGCTGTGTGAATGGTCTCTTCCAGAGACTCAAACCAGAATGCCGCCGCAGCAGTAACAGGCGCAATGCATGCAAGGGGTTGTAATATAAAACCTTGTTGAACAAACATTTTCTTAAGGTAACCCTCTAACTTTTTATCCATTGGATCTGAAAAAGCACAGCTATCCTCCACCGGGATAGTGGTGCGCTTAGCCAAAGTAGAAACTGCTCCCTCCACCTTAGGGACCGTCTGCCATAAGTCCCGTGTGGTGGCGTCTATTGGAAACATTTTTCTAAATATAGGAGGTGGTGAAAAGGGCACACCGGGTCTATCCCACTCCTTGTTAACAATTTCTGTAAGCCTTTTAGGTATAGGAAAAACGTCAGTACACACCGGTACCGCAAAATATTTATCCAGCCTACATACTTTCTCTGGAATTGCAACCGTGTTACAATCATTCAGAGCCGCTAATACCTCCCCTAGCAATACGCGGAGGTTCTCAAGCTTAAATTTAAAATTTGAAATCTCTGAATCCAGTTTACCCGGATCAGACCCGTCACCCACAGAATGAAGCTCTCCGTCCTCATGTTCTGCAAATTGTGACGCAGTATCAGACATGGCTCTAACATTATCAGCGCGCTCTGTTGTAACTCCAGAGTGATCGCGCTTACCTCTTAATTCTGGCAATTTAGACAGTACTTCTGTCATAACAGTAGCCATGTCTTGCAAAGTGATTTGTATGGGCCGCCCTGATGTACTTGGCGCCACAATATCACGCACCTCCTGAGCGGGAGGCGAAGGTACTGACACGTGAGGAGAGTTAGTCGGCATAACTTCCCCCTCGTTGTCTGGTGATAATTTCTTAATATATAAAGTTTGACTTTTATTTAAAGTGACATCTATACATTGAGTGCACAAATTTCTATTGGGCTCCACATTGGCCTTTAAACATAGTGAACAAAGAGATTCATCTGAGTCAGACATGTTTAAACAAACTAGCAATGAGACTAGCAACTTGGAAATACTTTTCAAAATTAATTTACAAGCAATATAAAAAACGTTACTGTGCCTTTAAGAAGCACAGAAAAACTAACACAGTTGAAATAACAATGATCAAAAAAAGTTATAGCAACCAAATTTTCACAGTAAATGTATTAAGTTAGCAAAGGATTGCACCCACCAACAAATGGATGATTAACCCCTTAGTACCCAAAAACGGATAACAATTATGTAATTAACGTTTTTCTCACAGTCAAATACACTGTCACAGGACTACTGTGACTGATTACCTCCCTCAAAATGGATTTTGAAGACCCCTGAGCTCTCTAGAGACGATCTGGATCATGGAGGATGAAGTAGACAGATTGTGACTGATTTTTTACTGTGTAAAAAAGCGCTAAAATAGGCCCCTCCCACTCATATTACAACAGTGGGGAAGCTCAGAAACTGTTTCTATGCAGAAAACAAAAATGGCCATGTGGTAAAAATCATGCCCTAATAAGTTTTATCACCAAGTACCTCACAAAAACGATTAACAAGTCAGTAAAACGTTTTAAACATACATTTAAAAGTTATGTATTATTATTTACAAGCCTACTACCAGTCGCTTTTACTGCAGTTAAGGCTCATACATTATTTCAGTATTTACAGTATTTTCAGAGTCAATTCCATTCCTTAGAAAATACATTCAGTGCACACACACACACACACATCAGCCTGATACCAGTCGCTATCGCTGCATTTAAGGCTGAACTTACTTTACAATGGTATCAGCAGTATTTTCTCAGTCAATTCCATTCCTCAGAAAATAAATTACTGCGCATACCTCATTTGTTGCAGGGGAGCCCTGCATGCTATTCCCCTTCTCTGAAGTTACCTCACGCCTCAGATGAGAAACAGCCAGTGGATCTTAGTTACGTCTGCTAAGACCATAGAAAAACCCAGGCAGATTCTTCTTCTAATGCTGCCTGAGAATAAACAGCACACTCCGGTGCCATTTAAAAATAACAAACTTTTGATTGTAGAAATAAACTAAGTTAAAAAAACACCACAGATCTCTCACAGCTTCCTTTTTAGTTAGGCTGCAAGAGAATGACTGAGTATGATGGGTGAGGGGAGGAGCTATATAGCAAGCTCTGCTGGGTAATTCTCTTGCAGTTTCCTGTTAGGAAGAGAAATATTCCATAAGTAATGGATGACCCGTGGACTGACTACACTTAACAGGAGAAAAGCAACTCTTTATCTAGTTGTCATAAAACAGTTCAGATTTCCATAGAGCACAGGAGAGGTTCTTAGCTTTTGCTGTACATTTTAAATTAATTATGGTCCTGTTGCGAAAAGATAGGATCCAGATAAGGGATATCAGAGGTATGATATAATAAAGAAACATAGTTTTTGATGGCATATAAGAACAATAGGCCCAACAAGTCTGCCAAAAAAATCCTAAATGTTTAAACTTATTTAGTTATGCTTATCCCAGGCATTTTTGAAGTCCCTGGGTTGACTAGACTGAAAGGATGGAAAGGACAGCCTTTAATAGTACTTAGTGATCTTTAATAGGTAGATCTCTGCTGCATGCCAGAAAAAAATGGTCAGAAGCAGAGCTTTGCTTTAGATTACCTGAAGCCCTTCAGATAATCTGGAGCTAGATGGCAAACAGAGAAAAAAAGCTATATTGCAGGAGTTTTATACAATGGTAGAATCTTGCAGTTTATATGAATGGAACTTAGAATGGCTCCAGAAATTCAGCTGAGTAGGCAATGTATGACCCTTGCATGTCACATAAATGGAACATATGAGCTGAAAGGAACCTATAAACCAATGTGACAAAGGGTAAAAAGGCTGGAGGAAGACAGAAGTTGGCAGCAGAAGAAGACATTTACTGTTGACACGTTTGCTTGAAGATTCTCTCTTTCTCTAAGTGGGAGGCTTAATATTAACCCAACTGTGTAACCTCCTCTTCTGCATCATGCGCTTCCATGCTTATAATAGGCAGTTATATCGTTTTAAATTCAGCATACAGCTTGATTACTCATCAGGGGCTATATCTGAAGACTATCTTACCTGTTACATGCTACACAATGACTGTTCAATCAGTGCAGGAGCTCGTTTATACATTTTCCTAGCTGAACACAATAAAAGAGATAAGATAGACTATCTCAGGAGTCAGGAGACTTTTAAAGAAGGATATCACTAGACTACATAACAATGTGAATTTTGCTAATATATAAAACATTTAAATCACTTATTTTGTATGCAGATCCTTTGCTTAATTATTGATATATTTACCATGCAGTATTTTAAGTAATAGTTTATCAATCAAAATAATGTATCTACCTACTGAAATGCCTGTTTTCATCCCTACTTATCTTTTATACCTGTCCTAATGGAAAAAAGCATTTCTAGTGACGTGTGTATCTAATCTCTAATATGCTAATTAAAGAACTAAGCACAAGAACATTATGATGCAGATAGTTATCTGCAGCAATAAAAAAATGATAACCCATTTTAATGTTAAGAACTATAATTAAATTTAAGTACATCATAAAAAAAAGATTGATCAAATCTATATACTGTGTAAAATTCTGTTTGATGTCTCTCGTTTTCATTACTAATGAATTCTAAAACCGTGTAAGTGGAAAATAATCTCTTTTATATCCTTCCTTAGCCTGCCCGCACGATTCTTTTATTGTTGGCACATAACAATGTAAGCTTTCCTTCAAGATAAGAAGAGCGTGATTTTACAGAAAGTCAAGCAGACACTTCCATATCAGCATATAAAAGCCATTGCTCCATACAGTCTGTAATTCCATCTTCCTCAATGTTGCATCTTCCGCGCTTTGTCAAATCTAACGTACCACAGATAAGGGACTACAAGGGCCTTTTCAGCATTATGAACAAAACATTTGATATACATATTTTCCTTCTACTAAAAATGACAACAGTTACCACTAAAATGTTGTCTTTTTTCACACACACAGGAAAGATCAACACAAGAAATAGGGCAAGTAATAATCAAAATTTTCATCAAACAATACAATTCAAATTGTGGAAATAAAAATACGTAACATCAGTATATACATTTTAGTGACATATTAGTGAGATAATAAAAATGCTCTAATTCGAGTGGGGAGCCAATTAGGGGTGGCATACTCATGTAGCTACCAATCAGCTTGGCAGTGCTTCTACTGAGGTAGACAGGTCAAAATTGATGTATACATGGGTGCATTTCAATTTTGAATGGAAAGATTTTTGCAATATACTCCCCAGGGGTCGACAAATTTGTTTAAAATTTAGGAGCCAGTAAGAATATTTAGGCGTCATTCATACTTTTAGGAAACACAAAAAAAGACAGATGCGCCACATGGCCCAATATTGTTTGGTCCAAAATCAACTATATGTATGAGGGATTGAACTCACATTTAGGAGAGCACCTCAATCAGTGCTAAGGGAGCAGTCTGGGATCTATAACAGTCACCCAGAAGACCAACAGCCGGCAATGGTGTGATGTCTGTATCAGAAAGATAAGAGGAGACAAAGGTGCCTATATGGCCTAGTATTGCTTATACACGGATAAATCAATTGCGAGATAGAGGAGTGGTACTCACAATAGTTGTAGCATCTCCTTTGATGCTATAGAGGCAAGGTGGGATCAAAATAGTCACCCACCAGACTAGATCACAGGCCAACTGGACACAGGTGGATCATCCATGGAAATTGGGAATCAGGGCAGATTCAGGATACAGCAGCAATCAGGGTTATCAAAGAATGTATCCCTCTCAGCCAAGGGTGAAAAGATGGTGGCAAATAATAGCAGCAAGTGTCCAAATATAAAAATTAATTTATTAAAATAATAAAAACAGAGCAACGCGTTTCTCAGCAACAAGCTGTTTCATCAGGCTTCCTCAGATGAAGCCTGATGAAACAGCTTGTTGCTGAGAAACACGTCGCTCTGTTTTTATTATTTTAATAAATTAATTTTTATATTTGAACACTTGCTGCTATTATTTGCCACCATCTTTTCACCCTTGGCTGAGAGGGATACATTCTTTGATAACCCTGATTGCTGCTGTATCCTGAATCTGCCCTGATTCCCAATTTCCCTGGATGATCCACCTGTGTCCAGTTGGCCTGTGATCTAGTCTGGTGGGTGACTATTTTGATTCCACCTTGCCTCTATAGCATCAAAGGAGATGCTACAACTATTGTGAGTACCACTCCTCTATCTCGCAATTGATTTATCCGTGTATAAGCAATACTAGGCCATATAGGCACCTTTGTCTCCTCTTATCTTTCTGATACAGACATCACACCATTGCCGGCTGTTGGTCTTCTGGGTGACTGTTAGAGATCCCAGACTGCTCCCTTAGCACCGATTGAGGTGCTCTCCTAAATGTGAGTTCAATCCCTCATACATATAGTTGATTTTGGACCAAACAATATTGGGCCATGTGGCGCATCTGTCTTTTTTTGTCTTTTGTAGATTGCTGCTTTTGATCCCGGCCTGGATCTCTACAGATAGCTGCCTCAATTTTCTCACCAGAGACTTGCTACTCATTATTGTGACTTTATAACTCAACGTACATTGATTCATTCACTAATGTTCACCTCTGATATTGACTTATGATATATCATTGCTCATCACACACCATATGTTATTGTATTATTGGTCATATATTGTCATAGGGCGCCCCTTCCCTTACTGTTGTTGTCTCCTACATACTTTTAGGAGCCAGACAGTGGTATTTGTATATAAAAATATGGACAATAACCCAAACAGTTAGGAGCCAGGGGTAAAATTCTAGGAGCCAGTGGCTACCTGGCTCCTGGGTTTGTCGAGCCCTGCTCCCAATAGCAAAAAATCCTTTAAATAAAAGTTAAATTTTTCCGTGATATAGGTACATATGCTGTAAGTACCTCAAGCATTAGCAATCAAACACCAAACATTTTCAGAGAGTCAGCCGTGGCTTATATGACACAAATTAAGTCTTCTATGTTCTCTGAGCAAGCATGGTGTTTAAATCCTGATACATAGCATATGTGTGTATGTCGTTGAAACAGTAATAGGTTTTACTAGAAAAAATTATTTCAGTCTCTTTATCTATTCACATTAACACTAAAACGTAGGATAAATACACACCTACTAAGGTGCATTAATGTAATACTAAACGGCTTTAATTTATTAGAACATTTTATTATTGCACTATTGTCCCTTTAAGTACAAACTTTATAGAACTATCAGACTCTGAAAAGGAGAAACACCATATGGATGCATTCTATGTCATCATGCTACTTTTTTTATGTAGTATGTGTCTAAAAATGTGCAGAATTTTCAAGTTATGTTTACCTATAAACAAAATACTATGTTGGTGGAAATTCTATATTTATTTACATAAGTTTGTATTTTTAGTAAAAAGTAAAAAGATAAAATACCCTAATTGTATTTTAGAGTAAATGTGTAATGTTAAACTTTACATAGAAAGAATTCTCAGGTGTCCTCCATTTATTATTATAATTATAGTTTATTTGTAAAAACCTACCAAATTATGTAGTGCTGATTTTGTTATTTAATATTTATGCATTCTCATGCTCTGGAGATAGTGAATTATATTACTATATATCTGACTCGTACTTTAGTTTCTTGAAATTTCAACAAGCTGAAGTAGAAAAATTCCACATTCTTGAATATATTGCATGCAATCGTCTTGCCCATATTACTGTATATGTAACTTTCTGTCCATTCTTGACACATAATATCTGTGTATGGTTTATGTCAGCAATAACTATGAAATGGCTATGATCTATTTTGTTATATAAAACCTTTCCCTCAGTTACATACCATACTAACACACTCCTATGTTACTGTCAAAATGAAGTAAAAGTTCTAAATCTCTCTAATGTACTCAATCTTTAGACTGACTCTGAGACCAGGTAATGTTCAAAAGGACACTAATGGGCCAGATTGTGGAGCTCTAACAGTTCCGCGCAAGTGATAAGGGGTTTATCGTGGGTGTTTGCGCTCGTTGGGTTTACCACTGGTATTACAAGCTGAATATAAACATGATTGCTTGAGCGCAATTGCGATTTACGCTAGAACTATTACCATGTCCTCAGAGCACTGGTTAACTATTTCGAGAACCAAAAAAGTTGCAAAAACATATCAAAAATACATTACAAAGTACCGTTACATTCATAACACCATGTAATAAAAAATATCCTTAAAAATTATTGCTCACAAAAAGTTATAAGCGCACAAACAAATGACATTTCAGGTGTTAGAAAATAAAAAGGCAGGCAAAGGGCTTTAACATAGAGATACATACATTTACATGTCTAAAGATGTATATGCATGTATATAAACTCACCGACCACTTTATTAGGTACACCTTGCTAGTACCTGGTTGGACCCCCTTTTGCCTTCGGAACTGCCTTAATTCTTCATGGCATAGATTCAACAAGGTGTTGGAAATGTTCTTCAGGCATTTTGGTCCATATTGACATGATAGCATCACGCAGTTGCTGCAGATTAGTCTGCTGTACATCCATGATGCGAATCTCCTGTTCCACCACATCCCAAAGGTGCTCTATTGGATTGAGATCTGGTGACTGTGGAGGCCATTGGAATACAGTGAATTCATTGTCATGTTAAGGAAACCAGTTTGATATGATTTGAGCTTTGTGACATGGTGCATTATCCTGCTGGAAGTAGCCATCAGAAGATGGGTACACTTTAGTCATAAAGGGATGGACTTTGTCAGCAACAATACTCAGGTAGGCTGTGGCGTTTAAACGATACTCAATTGGTACTAAGGAGCCCAAAGTGTGCCAAGAAAATATCTCCCACACCATTACACCACCACCAGCCTGAACCGTTGATACAAGGCAGGATGGATCCATGCTTTCATATTGTTTACGTCAAATTCTGACCCTACCATCTGAATGTCACAGCTGAAATCGAGACTCATCAGACCAGGACACGTTTTTCCAATCTTCTATTGTCCAATTTTGTTGAGCCTGTGTGAATTTCCTCAGTTTCCTGTTCTTAGCTGGCAGGAGTGGCACCCAGTGTGGTCTTCTGCTGCTGTAGCCCATCAGCTTCAAGGTTCGATGTCTTGTGTGTTTAGAGATGGTATTCTGCATCAACAAGGCATTTTCGTCCACACAACTGACGCTCACTGGATATTTTCTCTTTTTCGGACCAACCCCTAGAGATGGTTGTGTGTGAAAATCCCAGTGGATCAGCAGTTTTTGAAATACTCAGACCAGCCCATCTTGCACCAACAACCATACCACGTTCAAAGTCACTTAAATCCCCTTTCTTCCCCATTCTTATGCTCGGATTGAACTTCAGCAAGTCGGCTTCGCCACGTCTAGATGCCTAAATACATTGAGTTACTGCCACGTGATTGGCTGATTAGCAATTTGTGTTACCAAGCAATTGAACAGGTGTACCTAATAAAGTGGCCGGTGAGTGTATATAGGTATAGATATATATTGTACCAAAATACCGTCAGATATATTTAGAAATATTTATTTATGAATAAATAGAACATATTCTTGTATTTAAAGAACATTGGAATGTGAAATATTCACATTTTCATGATCAGGTTTGTGCGCGAGTTGTGCCCACATTTTTTGCTCCATTGACATCTATGGGGGAATAGGTGATATTATAAGTCCAGCTTTTTGTGCTTCTCAGGTTAGCGTGCGAGTGAAAACACTTTACTTTCAACACATAATACATTGACATCTATGGGGGAATACGTGAACATGCACGCAATATTGAAAGTTCAGCTTTTTGCGCTTGTCAGGTTAGCGTGTGAGTGAAAACACTTTACTTTCAACTAGGGTTGCACCGATACCGTTACTAGTATTGGTGCCGATACCAAGTATTTGCATGAGTACTTGTACTCGTAAAAATGTTCCGATACTTAAACCAATACCCCCACTTCCTACCCATAAGCCATCTTGTGGCGTTTTTTCAAACTGCATGTTCCCATTTCATTTTAAGCTGGAGTGGAGACTTAACTAAAAATTGTTCACTTCTGTTCTGCCAATACAAATTGCTGTTATTTGTATTATTGTAGGAGAGACCACTATACCTTGTTCAGACAAACTACTGATGTACTGGGCAGTTAATAAACTGAGATTTCCAGCTCTGGCTAAAATGGCTCAAAAAATATATTTCTGCTCCATGCAATAGTGTGGAAAGTGAAAGACTGTTCAGCTTAGAGTCAAACATCCTTACTGATAGTAGAAACAGACTTATAGCTGAACATGCAGAGATGCTTCTGTTCCTTAAAAAGAACTTGCCACTAACGTTCGAAAAATTATTCTAATTGCTAGATTGTCTGTAATACTGCTAGGTCTCATCTTGCACAATGATGTTCAAGTCATATTGTATTTAGAGGAACATCTACCTTAGCTTATATAATTGCAGGAAGAGTGTTCATAGGAAAAATTAAGTTAATTCCTATGAACACTCATCCTACAATTATAGGACTAGATTTAGATTACACTTGATTGGTAAGCTTTACCAATGCCCTGTTCACATTTTCAACTCCATAGACTTTAATGGAGTTGGACATGTAATGAGAGCATTGGTAAAGCTTACTAGTCAAATGTAATCTAGCCCATAGTGTTGTTCCCCATGATTAAACAGTGCACTGTTATATTTTTTACTATATTTCACTTTTGGTTGGTTGTGATTTTACATTTGTTATTTTTTTATTGTTGTTATTAATATATTTTATTGTAATATTTTTATTTATAAACATGTTTTTTGAACTTTGTGACAACAATCAAATAAAACGGTTTTATTATTTCATAATGCCTTTTGAGTTACAGTTCTTCATAATTATATAGAAGTTATCTTAAATCATTAGTCTGTATTGTGCTTGGTAACTGTCACATGACATAAAAAAAAGTATCAGAACTTGTACTCAGTCTTAAATAAATGGTATCAGTGCAACAATACTTTCAACACATAATACATATGCAACACGACAAGAGCATAAAGCCTACATCTAGCGCAGTTAATGCTCGAGCGGGAGCGTTAAATAGCGGTCCGCTTGTAATCTGGACATAATAACGGGTCAGCAAGATGTAGATAACACAGCGTTCTAGTCAGTTAGATATTGGCAATGTGCAGAGGATACTGCCTGGAACTTATAGTATGAGGAACCCCACTATAAAGCAGAGAGAGAGGCAAATGCTCCAATTCGGGATTGTTGAGCCACAGGTAGCTTGGCATTCCTGTTGAATCTAATTATATGAATATGGCATTTACTGGGGAACTAGGACAAATAAGTAACATGTACTCCAAGTACTGTCACACATTTTACATTTCTACAGTAATTTATATAAATGTTTTATCCAACAATAAGTCGTGTCAGAGGGGTTCAATTGGACTTCATATAAACAGTGTTGAACACAAAAATACAAACATACAATATAACATTTAAAAAAATATTACTCATAAATTAAGTAATTTGGAAATTTGGAAGTTGCAATTTCACTTTATGGCTCATAGCTTTTGTTAAACAATGATTTTTAAGGTACTTTAAAAAAAAAAAAAAAAACAGGCATGAAAAACTGTGCTTCCTACTTTACAATTTATGAACCAAGCTGTACTGGCAATTTCAAATATATGAATTAATTGGTCCCAACTCTATTCCCACAAAGATCGTTGACACATTATATGATCCTATATACAGTCATGGCTAAAAATATTGTCACCCCTGCATTTCTGTCAGATAAGGCACCATTTCGCACAGCAAATTGTTGCAATCAAATGTTTAGGCATTCTCATGTTTATTTCTTTTGTTCGTATTGGTATACAAAAAAGTGGAGAAAAAAAGCCAAATCTGACACATTCCACGCAAAACTCCAAAAATGGACTGGGCAAAATTATTGGCACCCTCAATTTCACATTTGGTAGCACACCCCTTGGAAAAAAATAACTGAAATCAATTGCTTCCTGTAACCATCAATGAGTTTCTTACACATCTCTACTGGAATTTTGGACCACTCTTCTTTTGCCAACTGCTCCAGGTCTCTCACATTGGAAGGGTTCCTTTTCCCAAATGCTGTTTTGAGATCTCTCCAGAGGTGCTCTATGGGATTGAGATCTGGACTCATTGCTGGCCAGTTCAGTACTCTCCAGTGCTTTGTCTTAAACAATTTCTGGGTGCTTTTTGAAGTGTGCTTTGGGTCATTGTACTACTGTAAGACCCATGACCTCTGACAGCGAACCAACTTTCTGACACTGGGCCCTACATTGCAGCACAGAATTCTTTGGTAGTCTTCAGATTTCATAATGCCATGCACGCAGTCAAGACATCCAGTGCCTCAAGCAGCAAAGCAACCCCAAAACATCAGTGAACCTCTACCATGTTTGTCTGTAGGGATTGTTTTCTTTTCTTTTAATGCCTCATTTATTTTTCTGAAAACAGTAGAATGATGGGCTTTACCAAACAGCTGTAATTTTGTTTCATCTGTCCACGGCACATTCTCCCAAAAGGATTTTGGCTTCCTCCGGTAAGTTTTAGCAAATTCCAATCTGGCTTTTTTATGTTTATGTGTCAAGAGTGGGGTCCTCCTAGGTCTCCTATCATAGTGTCCCTTTTCATTCAGATGGCGACGTATAGTGCGAGCTGACACATTTGTACCCTGTGCCTGAAGGTCTGCTTGAATTTACCTAGAAGTTAATTGAGGTTCTTTATACACCATTCGAACAATCCTTTGTTGCAATCTTTGATCAATTTTTCTCTTTCGTCCACGTCCAGGGAGATTAGCTACAGTGCTATGGGCAGTAAACTTCTTGACAATGTTGCGCACAGTGGACACAGGAACATTAAGATATCCGGAGATGGACTTGTAACCTTGAGATTGTCCATGCTTTTCCACAAATTTTGTTCTGAAATCCTCAGACAATTCTTTGCTGCTCTTTCTCTTCTTCATGCTCAGTGTGGCACACAGAGACACACAACAGAAAGGTTGAGTCAATTTTCACCATTTGAACTGGTTGCCAGTGTGATTTCTATATTGCCAGCACCTGTTAATTTATACAGGTGAGTTTAATTACAAATTACAGGAGCATCACAAACTTGGAATGCAATTATTTGTTATAATTTTGAGAAGGTGCCAATAATTTTGTCCAGTCCACTTTTGGAGTTTTGCGTGGAATGTGTTAGATTTGGCTATTTTATTCTCCACTTTTTGTGTCATACCAATACAAACAAAAGAAATAAACATGAGAATGCCTAAACATTTGTAACTGCAACAATTTTCTGGGCGAAGCGGTGCATTATCTGACAAAAATGCAGGGGTGCTAATATTTTTGGCCATGATTGTACTGTTTAGCACATACAATTGTATTTATTATTTGTATGTAAATAATATGTAGATAAAATTACATATCTTGCTTTGCTTATAGGTTATAGCTTATAAACAATATGTCATCAACACCCATCTCATTTTGGCCCTGATATTCAAAACCTTGCTACTAAGGCGAGATATTTTAAGAAGTATCGTCGGTACAGCGAGGAACTTAAAAAAATTTAGAAACACAAATTTTATCTTGAGAAATGTTTATGTTTCTATGTAGTGTTCTATATGTGAAACAGAGACTCCTACATCATAAAACAAGGTCTAAAAAAAAAAATCCAAAATATTTTGTGCGATTTCTCTCCATGCCAGCGAGGTTTTGAATATTAGGCCCCTCATCTTTAATTGTGTATATTTGTGTATACTGTGTGCATTTGTTTTTGAAAATGTATTTATATACATATATCTAGAATAGATCTGGATAAGGATATGATATTTTGATGGGGATAGTTAGGTTTTGGAATGATCTATATTGAAATACACAGTATATTATAGAAGTACAGTTTTTGTATATTTGCCAACATTAAGTGGGAATATTTGATTAGCAGGGTTTCAATACGTTGACTAGCTCTAAAGGTGGCAAAGATTAGAGCATTTAGATTTTATTGGGGCTCCTAACCATTTCTAGATAAATTTGCAATTGGATGTACCTGAAAGCATTTCAGAAATCAAATTTGACATAGCAAGACATTCCAGAACTAATGTGAATCGTTTATATTTAGATGTACATTCAGAAGCCATGCAATAGCCTTAAATAAATGACATACAAAAGTATGATGTTTATACTGACTTTTTCTAAATAAAGATTATTTTTTGGTGTATCTCCATGCCTCAAGTTGCCAACTATCTTCGAAAAATATGCCAACAATACTAATTGACTTAGTTGAGTTTTCACCATAACATTTTTGTATTTATTCGTTATTCTCTACATTATTCTTAACCTTAAACATACTGGTGACACTAATAAAATATCAGTTGGATGGTAGCCCTAGGTATACATTGGAAATGAAAGATATTGCTGTAATTAGATAAATATGTCCAAATATGGAAGAGAATATTGAAAATGTGTACTGTTCTCTAGTAATTAACAGGTATAGTTTAAACTGTCTTATTTGTTTCTGCAAAGAGTGGGGTTAACTCATAGGAATCCATCTTGTTTTATTTATTTAACATGTTTATGTTCTCCCATTTCTACCCTTTCAATAGACATATAGTCTAGTATGCTTCCCTACTCTTCCCTCCGCTGACATACCCCCTCCTTAGAACTTCTGAATAGACATTGGGGTCTAAAATAGCCTGACAAATGACTGAGGAGGTCCTGAGGATGCCCATTTTATTCTACGGCCTTTATTGTGGCTGACCTAAAACCAAATACCCAGGCCCTTGTCTCCCTGGTGACACCTGAAGGCCTCTGTCTCCTAGCAACTGTGAACAATGATCCCTGGGAAAGCACATGCAGTTTGGTAAAGGGCAACTCTTTCTCTCAGAGCTCCCTGTTTTCTGCTCTGAGTGAGGATGGGAGGGAGAGGGGGAATTTGTAGGCTCCTGCAGGCAAACCACGAGCAGCAATGAAAGCTATAAATGCATTCACTCATTTCTTGTGCCTTTAAAAGTATGCTAAAGTTAGCAGCACGGTATACTCCCATGAGACAAGGAAGTGGTTCCCCCACCTGTGGAGTTATTAGCTGGCTTTTAAGGGGACAAAAGCTCCTTTGACAACTTTCTGCCTCCCCCCTAGCCTTCTCTATGGCCACTTTTAAACTCTACACGAATCCTGATCCAACTGCAAATTCCACTTTTATAAAAAGGGAAAAAGTACAGTTCCACAGGAGGCATTTCCTGCTTTCTTTATAAAGTGACCTGCACAAAGTTTAAAAAGCAACAGCAAAAGAGAAAACATCACATGATTATTGATCATGGCAATTATTTTTCAATTATTTACTGCACTTATTATACAGGTATTAAATCATTTAAAGGGACACAGTAAAGTCAAACACAAACTTTACAATTTACTTCTGTCAAATTATTTTTTTTCTTTTGCAATCCTTTGTTGAAGATCAAATCTAGGTAGGCTCATAAGAGCTCAGGAGTTGTTAGTAAATTATGGACTAGATTACAAGTGGTGTGACATTCATGTAGTGTTGCTATTGAACACAATATCAGCCAAGTTCAAAAGTTAAAACACATTTACATCCTTTTTACTACAGTTGTTTATCAACAGCAAAACTCCACCCACCATCTGCCTTATTTGAAGGAACCAATCTGGGCTTTAGTCTGCAGACAACAAGGCTAGCTACTGTTATATTGTTAGTAAAGTGCATTGTTTTGCAGTTACCAGCTAAAACCAGTTAGGTAAAGAAATGTATTAAGATTAGGCTTGAGAAGTCAGTAGGGTGCATTTCAAGTTCTGAGAATTAGAAAATCCTCAATTTTCAGAGCAAAATTACATGAAAAGGGAGAAAAATAAATAATGAAAGTATATTGAAAAAGTTGTTTCATTGTGCATAACTGAAATTTTATATAAAAAAAACATAATTTATGCTTACCTGATAAATTCCTTTCTTCTGTTGTGTGATCAGTCCACGGGTCATCATTACTTCTGGGATATAACTCCTCCCCAACAGGAAATGCAAGAGGATTCACCCAGCAGAGCTGCATATAGCTCCTCCCCTCTACGTCAGTCCCAGTCATTCGACCAAGAATCAACGAGAAAGGAGTAACCAAGGGTGAAGTGGTGACTGGAGTATAATTTAAAAGATATTTACCTGCCTTAAAACAGGGCGGGCCGTGGACTGATCACACAACAGAAGAAAGGAATTTATCAGGTAAGCATAAATTATGTTTTCTTCTGTTATGTGTGATCAGTCCACGGGTCATCATTACTTCTGGGATACCAATACCAAAGCAAAAGTACACGGATGACGGGAGGGATAGGCAGGCTCATTATATAGAAGGAACCACTGCCTGAAGAACCTTTCTCCCAAAAATAGCCTCCGAAGAAGCAAAAGTGTCAAATTTGTAAAATTTGGAAAAAGTATGAAGCGAAGACCAAGTTGCAGCCTTGCAAATCTGTTCAACAGAGGCCTCATTCTTAAAGGCCCAAGTGGAAGCCACAGCTCTAGTGGAGTGAGCTGTAATTCTTTCAGGAGGCTGCTGACCAGCAGTCTCATAGGCTAAACGTATTATGCTACGAAGCCAAAAAGAGAGAGAGGTAGCAGAAGCTTTTTGACCTCTCCTCTGTCCAGAATAAACGACAAACAGGGAAGAAGTTTGGCGAAAATCTTTAGTTGCCTGCAAGTAGAACTTGAGGGCACGAACTACATCCAGATTGTGTAGAAGACGTTCCTTCTTTGAAGAAGGATTTGGACACAAGGATGGAACAACAATCTCTTGATTGATATTCCTGTTAGTGACCACCTTAGGTAAGAACCCAGGTTTAGTACGCAGAACTACCTTGTCTGAGTGAAAAATCAGATAAGGAGAATCACAATGTAAGGCTGATAACTCAGAGACTCTTCGAGCCGAGGAAATAGCCATTAAAAACAGAACTTTCCAAGATAACAATTTTATATCAATGGAATGAAGGGGTTCAAATGGAACACCCTGTAAAACGTTAAGAACTAAGTTTAAACTCCATGGCGGAGCAACAGCTTTAAACACAGGCTTGATCCTAGCTAAAGCCTGACAAAAAGCCTGGACGTCTGGATTTTCTGACAGACGCCTGTGTAACAAGATGGACAGAGCTGAAATCTGTCCCTTTAATGAACTAGCTGATAAACCCTTTTCTAACCCTTCTTGTAGAAAAGACAATATCCTAGAGATCCTAACCTTACTCCAGGAGTAATGTCTGGATTCGCACCAGTATAGGTACTTACGCCATATTTTATGGTAAATCTTTCTGGTAACAGGCTTCCTAGCCTGTATCAGGGTATCAATAACCGACTCAGAAAAACCACGTTTTGATAAAATCAAACGTTCAATTTCCAAGCAGTCAGCTTCAGAGAAGTTAGATTTTGATGTTTGAATGGACCCTGTATCAGAAGGTCCTGTCTTAGAGGTAGAGACCAAGGCGGACAGGATGACATGTCCACTAGATCTGCATACCAAGTCCTGCGTGGCCATGCAGGCGCTATTAGAATCACTGATGCTCTCTCCTGCTTGATTTTGGCAATCAATCGAGGAAGAAGCGGAAAGGGTGGAAACACATAAGCCATCCCGAAGTTCCAAGGTGCTGTCAAAGCATCTATCAGAACCGCTCCCGGATCCCTGGATCTGGACCCGTAGCGAGGAAGTTTGGCGTTCTGGCGAGACGCCATGAGATCTATCTCTGGTTTGCCCCAACGTCGAAGTATTTGGGCAAAGACCTCCGGATGAAGTTCCCACTCCCCCGGATGAAAAGTCTGGCGACTCAAGAAATCCGCCTCCCAGTTCTCCACTCCCGGGATGTGGATTGCTGACATCCCGGGAGACTCTGCCCAGCGAATTATCTTTGATACTTCCACCATTGCTAGGGAGCTTCTTGTCCCTCCCTGATGGTTGATGTAAGCTACAGTCGTGATGTTGTCCGACTGAAACCTGATGAACCCCCGAGTTGTTAATTGGGGCCAAGCTAGAAGGGCATTGAGAACTGCCCTCAATTCCAGAATGTTTATTGGAAGGAGACTCTCCTCCTGATTCCATAGTCCCTGAGCCTTCAGAGAATTCCAGACAGCGCCCCAACCTAGTAGGCTGGCGTCTGTTGTTACAATTGTCCAGTCTGGCCTGCTGAATGGCATCCCCCTGGACAGGTGTGGCCGATGAAGCCACCATAGAAGAGAATTTCTGGTCTCTTGATTCAGATTCAGAGTAGGGGACAAATCTGAGTAATCCCCATTCCACTGACTTAGCATGCATAATTGCAGAGGTCTGAGGTGTAGGCGTGCAAAAGGTACTATGTCCATTGCCGCTACCATTAAGCCGATCACCTCCATGCATTGAGCTACTGACGGGTGTTGAATGGAATGAAGGACACGGCATGCATTTTGAAGCTTTGTTAACCTGTCCTCTGTCAGGTAAATCTTCATTTCTACAGAATCTATAAGAGTCCCCAAGAATGGAACTCTTGTGAGAGGAAAAAGAGAACTCTTCTTTTCGTTCACTTTCCATCCATGCGACCTTAGAAATGCCAGAACTAACTCTGTATGAGACTTGGCAGTTTGAAAGCTTGAAGCTTGTATTAGAATGTCGTCTAGGTATGGAGCTACCGAAATCCCTCGCGGTCTTAGTACCGCCAGAAGGGCACCCAGAACCTTTGTGAAGATTCTTGGAGCCGTAGCCAATCCGAATGGAAGAGCTACAAACTGGTAGTGCCTGTCTAAGAAGGCAAACCTTAGATACCGGTGATGATCTTTGTGGATCGGTATGTGAAGGTAAGCATCCTTTAAATCCACTGTGGTCATGTACTGACCCTCTTGGATCATGGGTAAGATTGTCCGAATAGTTTCCATTTTGAACGATGGAACTCTTAGGAATTTGTTTAGAATCTTTAAATCTAAGATTGGCCTGAAAGTTCCCTCTTTTTTGGGAACCACAAACAGGTTTGAGTAGAACCCTTGTCCTTGTTCCGACCGCGGAACCGGATGGATCACTCCCATTATTAACAGATCTTGTACGCAGCGTAGAAACGCTTCTTTCTTTATCTGGTTTGTTGACAACCTTGACAGATGAAATCTCCCTCTTGGGGGAGATAATTTGAAGTCTAGAAGGTATCCCTGAGATATGATCTCTAGTGCCCAGGGATCCTGAACATCTCTTGCCCAGGCCTGGGCGAAGAGAGAGAGTCTGCCCCCCACTAGATCCGGTCCCGGATCGGGGGCTCTCGGTTCATGCTGTCTTTGGGGCAGCAGCAGGTTTCCTGGCCTGCTTGCTCTTGTTCCAGGACTGGTTAGGCTTCCAGCCTTGCCTGTAACGAGCAACAGCTCCTTCCTGTTTTGGTGCAGTGGAGGTTGATGCTGCTCCTGTTTTGAAGTTCCGAAAGGGGCGAAAATTAGACTGTCTAGCCTTAGCTTTGGCTTTGTCTTGAGGTAGGGCGTGGCCCTTACCTCCTGTAATGTCAGCGATAATCTCTTTCAAACCGGGCCCAAATAAAGACTGCCCCTTGAAAGGTATATTAAGTAATTTGGACTTAGAAGTAACATCAGCTGACCAGGATTTTAGCCACAGCGCCCTACGTGCCTGTATGGCGAATCCTGAGTTCTTAGCCGTAAGTTTGGTTAAGTGTACTACGGCCTCCGAAATGAAGGAATTAGCTAGTTTAAGGACTCTAAGCCTGTCCGTAATGTCGTCTAGCGTAGATGAACTAAGGTTCTCTTCAAGCGACTCAATCCAAAATGCTGCCGCAGCCGTAATCGGCGCGATACATGCAAGGGGTTGTAATATAAAACCTTGTTGAACAAACATTTTCTTAAGGTAACCCTCTAATTTTTTATCCATTGGATCTGAGAAAGCACAGCTATCCTCCACCGGGATAGTGGTACGCTTAGCTAAAGTAGAAACTGCTCCCTCCACCTTGGGGACCGTTTGCCATAAGTCCCGAGTGGTGGCGTCTATTGGAAACATCTTTCTAAAAATTGGAGGGGGTGAGAACGGCACACCGGGTCTATCCCACTCCTTAGTAACAATTTCAGTTAGTCTCTTAGGTATAGGAAAAACGTCAGTACTCGCCGGTACCGCAAAGTATTTATCCAACCTACACAGTTTCTCTGGTATTGCAACGGTGTTACAATCGTTGAGAGCTGCTAAGACCTCCCCTAGTAATACACGGAGGTTCTCCAATTTAAATTTAAAATTTGAAATATCTGAGTCCAATCTGTTTGGATCAGAACCGTCACCCACAGAATGAAGCTCTCCGTCCTCATGCTCTGCGAGCTGTGACGCAGTATCAGACATGGCCCTAGCATTGTCAGCGCACTCTGTTCTCACCCCAGAGTGATCACGCTTGCCTCTTAGTTCTGGTAATTTAGACAAAACTTCAGTCATAACAGTAGCCATATCTTGTAATGTTATCTGTAATGGCCGCCCAGATGTACTAGGCGCCAAAATATCACGCACCTCCCGGGCGGGAGATGCAGGTACTGCCGCGTGAGGCGAGTTAGTCGGCATAACTCTCCCCTCGCTGTTTGGTGAAATTTGTTCACATTGTACAGATTGACTTTTATTTAAAGTAGCATCAATACAGTTAGTACATAAATTTCTATTGGGCTCCACCTTGGCATTGGAACAAATGACACAGATATCTTCCTCTGAGTCAGACAAGTTTAACACACTAGCAAAAAACTTACAACTTGGTTATAATCTTTTTTAGCAAAAAACGTACTGTGCCTCAAAGAGGTACTAACGATTAAATGACAGTTGAAATAATGAACTGAAAAACAGTTATAGCATCAAACCTTAAAACAACAAAACTTTTAGCAAAGGTTTGTTCCCATTAGTAAAATAACAATAATTAAATTTGACATAAAAAATACAAAGCAACGTTTTTATTCACAGTCACTATAAGAATTCTCACAGCTCTGCTGAGAGAATTTACCTCCCTTCAAAGAAGTTTGAAGACCCCTGAGATCTATCAGAGATGAACCGGATCATGCAGGAAATATAAAAGTAACTGACTGGTATTTTTTGATGCGTAGCAAAGAGCGCCAAAAACGGCCCCTCCCTCTCCCACACAGCAGTGAAGAGAAACGAAACTGTCACAATTAAAGCAAAAAAACTGCCAAGTGGAAAATAATGCCCAAATATTTATTCACACAGTACCTCAGCAATGTAAACGATTCTACATTCCAGCAAAAACGTTTAACATGATAAATAGTTATTAAAAAGGATTAGTGACCTTTAACAGAGTAGTTCCGGTGAAATACCATCCCCAGAATACTGAAGTGTATACATACATGTCATTTTAACGGTATGGCAGGATTTTTTCATCAATTCCATTCAGAAAATAAAGACTGCTACATACCTCAATGCAGATTCATCTGCCCGCTGTCCCCTGATCTGAAGCCTTTACCTCCCTCAGATGGCCGAGAACAGCAATATGATCTTAACTACTCCGGTTAAAATCATAGTAAAAAACTCTGACAGATTCTTCCTCAAACTCTGCCAGAGAAGTAATAACACGCTCCGGTGCTATTTTAAAATAACAAACTTTTGATTGAAGTCATAAAAACTAAGTATAATCACCATAGTCCTCTCACACATCCTATCTAGTCGTTGGGTGCAAGAGAATGACTGGGACTGACGTAGAGGGGAGGAGCTATATGCAGCTCTGCTGGGTGAATCCTCTTGCATTTCCTGTTGGGGAGGAGTTATATCCCAGAAGTAATGATGACCCGTGGACTGATCACACATAACAGAAGAAATATTTTCTTGTCCTTTTTAGAAAAAAGGCTCAGCCAGAGATGGAATCTTAATAAAATTCAGCTTGAATATGAATTTTCAATATGTAATCATTTTAGGTCACTTTGCGATAAATTCATGTTTTGTTATTGTTGACAAATATGGATTTTATCTATTTATTATATAAAAGAAAAGGCAATCTACTTTTATAGAAAGCTACACAACTATAATACTGCCAGAATCAGATACTAAGGAAAGGTGATTTATTATGTTTTGTCTATATGCTGTTTTAGAAGAGTGGTTCCCTTTAAATAAAAGTTAATTTGATAAACTTTTGAAGTTTTTACTTTACTAAACCATTTGAGTGGTGAACTCTGACCACTGTTATATAATTACTCAATAAAATTAACTACCATTGATAAAGTGATGGTCAGGGTAGCCCTGGAAAAATCTGAAGACCAGTCCTTTTTCTGTTGAGTCAGTAGAATACACATCCCATTTTTCTTAAGGGGCACACAACCCATTTTCTTAAAGCGATTACTGAGATATTCCTTTCCTCAATATTTTTTTTTAAGAATTAAATTATAGTAGATTTTAATTTAAAAAAAACAGCAAAAAAAGCCAAATTGTTGTTATATAGGCACCATAAAACCCAACTTCATCCATGACTCCCTTTCACAATGTGAAAATGATTATCCGTAGCTTGATCTGAAGAAGACACTCAAAAGTGTGACTTCCTTTATCAAATTGTAAAGTTATTTTTATATGCACGCTTTCTGAGGCACCAGCTACTACTGAGCATGTGCAAACATTCACAGTATATTCTTATATGAGTCTGTAATTGGCTGGTAGCTGTCATATGATACAGGGGACAGCAAACTGAAATACATTTTGAAATTTATCAGAAAAAAATATCTAATGGCCTTTTAAACTTCAGAGCAAGTGCTATTGCATTGTCTTTTTAATTGTGCACTTCTTGAATATGCAATTGTACTGTATTTAATGGTCCTTTAATTGTCTAATTCATAGCAATTATATCACTCATTGCTTCCACTGGGAAATGAAAAATTCAGAAGATAAACAATGTTGACAATTCAGGAAAGAATGCACATTTAGTACTTGGATTGGATAAACAGGTATTGTTGAACTAAAGGATTGGGCAAAAAGAAAAAAAAATCTTTTAAGGTCTTTAAGAAAATGCTGTGGGAAACCAAATACACACTGCTAATGGGAGACCACCATCACTTTGTTTTCAGCCTGTCTGCCAGGTCTTCCAACCCATCTAGATTTCACTGATTCATTCACAGTTTACAAGTAACAAGACAGCAGAATGTCTTTGGTTACAAATATCTCCCTGGGGCTCAGTAAAACTGAATCCAGCTCTTCCTGTCTACAAGACATACATACACTCACTCAACCCACTTCTAAGCCTAAGGGAGAAAAGTAAACTGATGTGAGATAACTCAGGAGAGTCAGTCTGTGATGCAAGCTAGATCTGTAACACAAAGTAACTTGCTAGGGTATTTTTATTTTATTTGGTGACTTGCTAGCAGTCAAGAGCAATCATGTAATATGCCGTTCTTTCCACTCTGTCAAACTAGCTACAACCCTTGAAGAATTAAAACATGTCTGGATTCAATCTGTAGAAAGTTATTCAGAGCTGAATATTCTGGTTGAGCAATAAAACGTATTGTTGCTCACAATTAAAATGTTTTTATTTTTTACTGGAATGCTGCCAATTTGTTGCTGAAGAATAAAAGAAAAATGGGCATTATGTGCACATCCTTCATAACAAACCTTTCCAATTTCTAAATAATTTTTTACATTTTCACTGCTGCATGGAAGGAAAACTACATATAATAAAGTACTTCAACAAATTAAGGCCATAGTTACAAATTAACCAGTATATAATATACTTGCCCCTAAGGGACAGGTTCCCACCTTAATATGGATAAAATATTGGTCACAGTAACTAGTGTAATATATTTTGTAACCAAAAGACACATCACATGGAAACTAGATCTGTTAATATTATTATAGCAAAATCAAAGTTATGATTCAGATAGAGCATGCGATTTTAAGACACTTTTAAATTTACTTCTATTTTCAAATGTGCTTTGTACTCTTAGTATCCCTTGTTGAAAAAAATATCCTACACTAAAGGGAGCTAGCTGCTGATTGGTGCCTGCACACATTTGTCTCTTGTGATTGGCTTTCTTGATGTGTTCAGCTAGCTGTCAGTGTTCCTTCACCAAAGGATAACAAGAGAGTGTTAAATTTGATAATAATGAGAGTAATGTGTACAGCGCCAGAAGGCTAAGGGATGGGTATAGACACTAAAATACTCAGAGGTATGTAGAAAGTCTGCTATATTACAAGCAGTAGATAATGGTGCTCACTAAATAGAATGTAAAAACAATGTGTTTATTACAGAGGTAAGTAAAAAATGAAAATGAAAAAATACAATAAAAAACAGTTTAAAAAACCTTACACTAAAATCTTCAATACAACAATAAGAATTTCATGGATCCATGATATAACAATAGTATGATATGTTAGAAGGTATAAACATTGATGTTAACAATGAAATGGTTATGCAAAGTCATTCTCAACTAGTGCAAACAATAAGTATGACAATAAATCAGTAAAAGTTTAAGTATGACAATGAATCAGTAGAAATGTCATAAACAGTGTAAATGCAGGTGGCACTGCAGTGCAAAAAAAAAAAGACTGGAAATGAATAAGAATCCAAAAAATGGTGAAAGAATGGTGAAAAAAAGGTGAGGTGACACAATTGTGTGAAACAAATCAAAAAATGCAAAAATGAAAAAAGTCAATCAAAAATAGTGAAAAACACAAAGATGTTTAACAAATGTTATTGATGATCAGAAAAATATATAATTTGTAATCCAAATGAATAAAAGCAAAAATAAAAGCAAAAATTAAAATCAAAGACAGAAAGAACCTTAAATCCTGGTGATGGAAATCCCTTAGGCGAATCCCTGACAACGGTCAGCTGCTAGTTCAATGTCCTAAAATGTCCCTGTGGAGAAAATATAAACATAGCGTAATACGTCCACTATGAAGTGATATCCTTAGAGTGGTTCTTACCAGTGGGTCAACGCGTTTCGGCCCTGTGACACAGGCCTTTATCAAGACTTCTTCTTTTTGCTTTTATTTTTGCTTTTATTCATTTGGATTACAAATTATATATTTTTCTGATCATCAATAACATTTGTTAAACATCTTTGTGTTTTTCACTATTTTTGATTGACTTTTTTCATTTTTTGATTTGTTTCACGCAATTGTGCTGCCTCACTTTTTTTCACCATTCTTTCACGATTTTTTGGATTCTTATTCATTTCCATTCTTTTTTTTTTTTGCACTGCAGTGCCACCTGCATTTACACTGTTTATGACATTTCTACTGATTCATTGTCATACTTAAACTTTTACTGATTTATTGTCATACTTATTGTTTGCACTAGTTGAGAATCACTTTGCATAACCATTTCATTGTTAACATCAATGTTTATACCTTCTAACATATCATACTATTGTTATATCATGGATCCATGAAATTCTTATTGTTGTATTGAAGATTTTAGTGTAAGGTTTTTTAAACTGTTTTTTATTGTATTTTTTAATTTTAATTTTTTACTTACCTCTGTAATAAACACATTGTTTTTACATTCTATTTGGTGAGCACCATTATCTACTGCTTGTGTTATAGCAGACTTACTACATACCTCTGAGTATTTTAGTGTCTATACCCATCCCTTAGCCTTCTGGCGCTGTACATATTACTCTCAATGTCATTTCACTTACTTTGGGGGTTGGTTAGGACCCCTCTTGTGTACAGTTTAGGGATTATCTTAGCGCTTGGTTACACCACCCTATCTTCTTAAATTTGATAATAGAAGTAAATTGGAACGTTGATTAAATTTATATGCTCTATCCAAATCACAAAATAAAATGTTGGGGTTCCCTGTCCCTTTAAAAGGAAATGTAACTCTAGAGTTGACAATTCATTCACAATTTGTGAAATAGCCCTCCCAATGCTTCCCCTTTAAATGACCCACCTAAACTCTTCCTACAGATACTTAATCACACTTGTGAGCCACCCAACCAAATCCCAGACTGACAACACTTTGCCATGGACCTTCATTGATGTCAGTAGACTACGACTCCAACTACAGACCACTGATACTCTGCCCCGGCATTTCAGAAACAATATTAATGTTGTAACGTATACCAATGTCAAGACTGAACTGTTGGGCAGACATAGTTAGAAAGTAATTAAATGCTTAGAATTCTTAATTCTAATTGCAATTTATGCTGACGGTCGGTATTCCAAGAGGGATTGGAAATCACTATAATAACTAAGAAACGTGAAGTAAATCTAATCAGTAGTTTGTTTTTAGATATTTAAAGTTAAAAAAAAAACTGCTGATATTGGCTATCACTTTGTTTTTAAGTGTTTACAGCTGAAACTATTAAAAGTACTTCTTGAAATTTTTCAGGAAGATTAAAAAAGAAGGCTTTTAGAATTTATTTTTTTAATAAAAAGGTAGTAATTCACTTCACTGTTTCAGACATACTAAAGGGATAGTCTGGTCAAAATTAAACTTTCATGATTCAGATAAAATCAATTTTAAGCAACTTTCTTATTATCCATTTTTCTTCGTTCTCTTGGTATCTTTATTTGAAAAAGTAAGAATGTAAGCTTAGGAGCCGGCCCATTTTTGGTTCAGCATCTGGATAGTGCTAGCTGATTAGTGTATAAATGTAGCCACCAATCAGCATGCACTACCCAGGTGCTGAACCAAAAATTTGCCAGCTCCTAAGCTTACATTCTTGCTTTTTCAAATAAGCATAGCAAGAGAATGAAGAAAAAATGATAATAGGAGTAAATTAGAAAGTTGCTTAAAGGGACACTGAACCCAATTTTTTTCTTTTGTGATTCAGATAGAGCATGCAACTTTAAGCAACTTTCTAATTTACTCCTATTATCAAATTTTCTTCATTCTCTTGCTATTTTTATTTTTTTTAAAAAGTCAGAACCCTGGACAGCACTTGTTTATTGGTGGATTAATTTATCTACCAATCAGTAAGAACAACCAAGGTTGTTCATAAAAAATGGGCCGGCATCTAAACTTACATTCTTGGTTTTCAAATAAAATTACCAAGAGAATGAAGAACATTTGATAACAGGAGTAAATTAGAAAGTTGCTTAAATTTGCATGCTCTATCTGAATCACAAAAGAAAAAATTTGGGTTCAGTGTCCCTTTAAAATTGCTGCTCTATCTGAATCATGAAACTTTAATTTTGACTAGGCTATTCCATTAAAGGGACACTGAACCATATTTTTTTCCATTCATGATTCAGATAGAGCATGCAATTTTAAGCAACTTTCTACTTTACTCCTATTATCAATTGTTCTTCATTCTCTTGGTATCTTTATTTGAAAAGCAAGAATGTAAGTTTAGAAGCCGGCCCATTTTTGCTTCACAACCTGGGTTGTTCTTGTTGATTGGTGGCTAATATCACCCACCAATAAACAAGTGCTGTCCAGGGTCTGAACCAAAAATTGTCTGGCTCTGTAGCAAGAGAACGAAGAAAATTGATAATAGGAGTAAATAAGAAAGGTGCTTAAAATTGCATGCTCTATCTGAATCATGAAAGTAAAAAATTGGGTTTAGTATCCCTTTAAGTTCTAAACAAAATATGTCAATTGTTCTGTACATTTATGGCAATCCCCACAAACATACCTTTTTTCAGTACAGAAATATCCATTTTACACAACAACAAAAACAAAAAAACACTGTATTGTTCTCTTTTTCATGCAACAAAAAATTGCTGTTGTGTGAAATACTGATTTTTTTTAATGTAATGTTTTAAGTCATCATTCACATGGACAAAGCCTGAGAAAAATAACAACAAAAAAAGGAATTTACAGTTTAGTCATTACATTTTTTTTAAGGGACAATGAAGCTGAGTGGGACTTTACTGGTGTGATCTTATTGGAAACTTTAAATGTTCTGGGCTGCATCACACTGGTGGTGTGGAATGGTGCAGGGTGTATGTAAAAAAACCTATAATTTATGTAAGAAATTACCTGATAAATTCATTTCTTTCATATTGGCAAGAGTCCATGAGCTAGTGACGTATGGGATATACATTCCTACCAGGAGGGGCAAAGTTTCCCAAACCTCAAAATGCCTATAAATACACCCCCACCACACCCACAATTCTGTTTAACAAATAGCGAAGAAGTGGGGTGATAAGAAAGGAGCGAAAGCATCAACAAGGAATTGGAATAATTGTGCTTTATACAAAAAAATCATAACCACTATAAAAAGGGTGGGCCTCATGGACTCTTGCCAATATGAAAGAAATGAATTTATCAGGTAAGTTCTTACATAAATTATGTTTTCTTTCATGTAATTGGCAAGAGTCCATGAGCTAGTGACGTATGGGATAGCAGATACCCAAGATGTGGAACTCCACGCAAGAGTCACTAGAGAGGGAGGGATAAAAATAAAGACAGCCAATTCCGCTGAAAAAAGAATCCACAACCCAAATCAAAAAGTTTTATTCTTATAATGAAAAAAACTGAAATTATAAGCAGAAGAATCAAACTGAAACAGCTGCCTGAAGAACTTTTCTACCAAAAACTGCTTCTGAAGAAGAGAAAACATCAAAATGGTAGAATTTAGTAAAAGTATGCAAAGAAGACCAAGTTGCTGCTTTGCAAATCTGATCAACAGAAGATTCATTCTTAAAAGCCCAGGAAGTAGAAACTGACCTAGTAGAATGAGCTGTAATCCTCTGAGGCGGGGATTTACCCGACTCCACATAAGCATGATGAATCAAAAGTTTTAACCAAGAAGCCAAAGAAATAGCAGAAGCTTTCTGACCTTTCTTATGACCAGAAAAGATAACAAATAGACTAGAAGTCTTTCTGAAGTCTTTTGTAGCTTCAACATAATATTTCAAAGCTCTTACCACATCCAAAGAATGCAAAGATCTTTCCAAAGAATTCTTAGGATTAGGACACAACGAAGGGACAACAATTTCTCTACTAATGTTGTTGGAATTCACAACCTTAGGTAAAAATTTAAATGAAGTCCGCAAAACCGCCTTATCCTGATGAAAAATCAGAAAAGGAGATTCACAAGAAAGAGCAGATAATTCAGAAACTCTTCTAACAGAATAGATAGCCAAAAGAAACAATACTTTCCAAGAAAGTAACTTAATATCCAGAGAATGCATAGGCTCAAACGGAGGAGCCTGTAAAGCTCTCAAAACCAAATTAAGACTCCAAGGAGGAGAGATTGACTTAATGACAGGCTTGATACGAACCAAAGCATGTACAAAACAACGAATATCAGGAAGATTAGCAATTTTTCTGTGAAACAGAACAGAAAGAGCAGAGATTTGTCCTTTCAAGGAACTTGCGGACAAACCCTTATCCAAACCATCCTGAAGAAACTGTAAAATTCTAGGAATTCTAAAAGAATGCCAAGAGAACTTATGAGAGGAACACCATGAAATGTAAGTCTTCCAAACTCGGTAATAAATCTTTCTAGACACAGATTTACGAGCCTGCAACATAGTATTGATCACAGAGTCAGAGAAACCTCTATGACTAAGCACTACGCGTTCAATCTCCATACCTTCAAATTTAATTATTTGAAATCCTGATGGAAAAACGGACCTTGAGATAGAAGGTCTGACCTTAACGGAAGTGGCCAAGGTTGGCAACTGGACATCCGAACAAGATCCGCATACCAAAACCTGTGTGGCCATGCTGGAGCCACCAGCAGAACAAACGAACGTTCCATTATGATTTTGGAAATCACTCTTGGAAGAAGAACTAGAGGCGGAAAGATATAAGCAGGTTGATAATTCCAAGGAAGTGACAACGCATCCACTGCTTCCGCCTGATGATTTCTGGATCTGAACAGATACCTGGGAAGTTTCCTGTTTAGATGAGAAGCCATCAGATCTATTTCTGGAAGCCCCCATATCTGAACAATCTGAAGAAACACCTCTGGGTGAAGAGACCATTCTCCCGGATGTAAAGTCTGGCTTCCCAATTGTCTATACCTGGGATATGAACCACAGAGATTAGACAGGAGCTGGATTCCGCCCATGCAAGTATCCAAGATACTTCTTTCATAGCCTGAGGACTGTGAGTCCCACCTTGATGATTGACATACGCCACGGTTGTGACATTGTCTGTCTGAAAACAAATAAACGATTCTCTCTTCAGAAGAGGCCAGAACTGAAGAGCTCTGAAAATCGCACGGAGTTCCAAAATATTGATTGGTAATCTCGCCTCTTGAGATTTCCAAACCCCCTGTGCTGTCAGAGATCCCCAGACAGCTCCCCAACCTGAAAGACTCGCATCTGTTGAAATCACAGTCCAGGTTGGACGAACAAAAGAGGCCCCTTGAACTAAACGGTGGTAATTTAACCACCAAGTCATAGATAGTCGAGTATTGGGATTTAAGAATATCAATTGTGATATCTTTGTATAATCCCTGCACCAAAGGTTCAGCATACAAAGCTGAAGAGGTCTCATGTGAAAATGAGCAAAGGGGATCGCGTCCAATGCTGCAGTCATGAGACCTAAAACTTCCATGCACATAGCTACTGAAGGGAATGACCGAGACTGAAGGTTCCGACAAGCTGAAACCAATTTCAGACGTCTTTTGTCTGTTAGAGACAAAGTCATAGATACTGAATCTATTTGGAATCCCAAAAAGATTACCCTTGTCTGAGGAATCAAGGAACTTTTTGGTAAATTGATCCTCCAACCATGTTTTTGAAGAAACAACACGAGTTGATTCGTGTGAGAATGTAAAGACTGAGCAAGTACCAAGATATTGTCCAAATAAGGAAACACCGCAATACCCCGCTCTCTGATTACAGAGAGAAGTGCACAAGAACCTTTGAGAAGATCCTTGGAGCTGTTGCTAAGCCAAAAGGAAGAGCAACAAACTGGTAATGCTTGTCTAGAAAAGAGAATCTCAGGAACTGATAGTGATCTGGATGAATTGGAATATGAAGATATGCATCCTGTAAGTCTATTGTGGACATATAATGTCCTTGCTGAACAAAAGGCAGAATAGTCCTTATAGTCACCATTTTGAATGTTGGTATCCTTACATAACGATTCAAATTTTTTAGATCCAGAACTGGTCTGAAAGAATTCTCTTTCTTTGGTACAATGAACAGATTTGAATAAAACCCCAGACCCCGTTCCAGATATGGAACTGGCACAATTACCCCAGATGACTCCAGGTCTGAAACACATTTCAGAAAAGCCTGAGCCTTTACTGGGTTTATTGAAATGCGTGAGAGAAATAACCTTCTCACAGGCGGTCTTACCTTGAAACCTATTCTTGAGAAACAATGTTCTGAATCCAATGATTTTGAATTGAACTGATCCAAACATCTTTGAAAAATCGTAATCTGCCCCCTACCAGCTGTGCTGGAATGAGGGCCACACCTTCATGCGGACTTGGGGGCTGGTTTTGATTTTCTAAAAGGCTTGGATTTATTCCAGACTGGAGAAGGCTTCCAATTGGAAACCGTTCCTTTAGGGGAAGGGTCAGGCTTCTGTTCCTTATTCTGACGAAATGAACGAAAACGGTTAGCAGCCCTAAATTTACCCTTAGATTTTTTATCCTGAGGCAAAAAAGCTCCCTTCCCCCCAGTGACAGTTGAAATAATAGAATCCAACTGAGAACCAAATAATTTATTACCTTGGAAAGAAAGAGATAGCAATGTTGACTTAGAAGTCATATCAGCATTCCAAGATTTAAGCCATAAAGCTCTTCTAGCTAAAATAGCTAAAGACATATACCTGACATCAATTCTAATGATATCAAAAATGACATCACAAATGAAATTATTAGCATGTTGAAGAAGCTTAACAATGCTATACACATTATGATCTGGTACTTGTTGTGCTAAAGCCTCAAACCAAAAAGTTGAAGCTGCAGCAACATCAGCCAAAGAAATAGCAGGCCTAAGAAGATTACCTGAACATAAATAAGCCTTCCTTAGAAAAGATTCAAGCTTCCTATCTAAAGGATCTTTAAAAGAAGTACTATCTGCCATAGGAATAGTAGTATGTTTAGCAAGAGTAGAGATAGCCCCATCAACTTTGGGAATTTTTTCCCAAAACTCCAATCTATCAGCCGGCAAAGGGTACAGTCTCTTAAACCTTAAAGAAGGAGTAAATTAAGTACCCAAACTATTCCATTCCCTAGAAATTACATCTGAAATAGCATCAGGAACTGGAAAAACCTCTGGAATAACTACATGAGGTTTAAAAAACAAATTTAAATGTTTACTGGTTTAATATCAAGAGGACTATACTCCTCTATATCTAATGCAATCAACACCTCTTTTAGTAAAGAACGAATAAACTCCATCTTAAATAAATATGAAGATTTGTCAGTGTCAATATCTAACATACAAAAAAAAAAAAAAAAAAAAAAGAACTCAGTAGTGCTGAAAAACAAATGCGTGAGAAACCACTTAAGGTCAGCTAATAGTGCGGTATATTCCAAACTGTATTCCAGCTTAGGGAATCTTTCATAGGTAACTACATAGGCAGATTTATCAAGATTAATCCCCCACTGTTGCCCAAGCCTGCTTACTATACCGGACACTTTGGGATCTACGATGCACGGGTACCTTATACCATCTCCGAGTGCTCGTCTCTTCACCGGCTCAGCTGCTTGGCGTCCTCGTGGGTCTGCAGATGTACAGCGTCTCTCCTTCTCGATGAGCGCTAGATCCTATTTGCTGGTAAAAGCGTCAATCAACAGTAACCAATCCGTGAGAAGAACTGATGCTGAAGATTCACCAATGTCTATTAGCTGCAAACACACACCTCCCCACAGCTCAACAATCCAGGATTCACTGGCAAAATATAGAAATATAGAAAAGCGGTAGTCCTGGAGAGTATAATTAAAACGTCTTTATTTCAAACTCAGATTAAAAACGAATGGCAATCACAAGTAAAAGCATAACAGGTGTGGCACTGTTTGGCTTACGCGTTTCGGCTGGGAGCCGTAGTCATAGCCTATAGTGCTATGTGACACACCTCTCTAAATACTCATACCTAAAATCCTATTGGTTAAAAAAGAAGAAACACACCTGTTAATTACCTACTCTATACACAGTGAAACTAATATATACATAACCTCCAAAGCAATTAAACCTTAACAAAATGTGCCAAGTACAGAATTCACTTATACAGAGAATAAGCATATTGCGGAATAAGAGATACACACCAAAACCTCAATGGAATAATACATAAAGGCAAAATGGAAATAGTGCGATATAAAATATGGAAAACTCAAAGAATACATTATGTACCACTATTGGCTATGCATATTATCTCAGCACCAAAGAATATGCGGGGTCAGAAAACAAAACGAATATTACACATTGAAAGTTATATTGCTGTTCATGGGGGACCCTAACCCTGTGACATAACTATAAATCATAATAGTTTGAAATAATGTAGGGTAAAGATTCTAAAACAGTGTTGCATGATTGTCCTAAGTATTCAAGGGTAAGGTATATATGAAAAGGTGAAAATACCTAAATAGCACAAATGATTACAAGGTCCTAAAATAATAAATGTGACATGCATAGGAGAGGCTCACAGAGAGCTGAAAAGCCCTGGACAGTTACCACAAATTCATGATATCATATTTGGAGTTGAGACCATTTGGAATACGAGTGCCCATTGTAAAAATCCAATGTGCCTCTCTCAACTCCAGTATGCGATCTATGGAGCCACCCCTTTTAGGTCTGTGAACCCTTTCTATAGCGCTCCAGGAAAAGGAAGAAAGGTTCCCTCCATGGTATACCCCAAAATGCTGGGCTACAGGGGTACTCGATTTAACTGTAGTGAAAGAGGAAAGGTGTTCCCTAATTCTGGTGTTTACTTCTCTGGAGGTGAGACCTATGTATTGAATTTTACATGAGGAGCAATTAAGTACATAAATAACATTAGTACATGTACAATTTAAGAGTGTTTTAATGTTAAATGTTTTTCCTGTAACATAACTGGTAAATGTATTTCCAGTGCGTGCAAAGTCACACGGTTTGCATTTCCTATGGCCGCATTTATGCATGCCCTGATGTCTAATCCAAGCACAAGCGTCATTAGTCTTAGTGGGCAGCATAGTTGGAGATAGTTGGGAGCCCAATGTGGGACCTTTCCTATATGCACACCTAACACCACTTTTAACCGTTTCAATTAGTTTATCATCTGCGTTAAGGATTTTAAAGTGCTTGCGTATAATGGAACAAATATCATTGTATTGTCCACTATGTGTGGTGACAAACGTCACTCCCTCAAAGGGCTTAGAATCATTTGTCTGCTTGTCTACCAAAAGACTGTCTCTGGTTTTGGAACTCACCAGGTGTTTAGCCTTACGAATGGCTTTTATTGGATATCTGCGTTGTTGTAACCTAGATTCAAGGTCCCTGGCTAGAGTCTTGAAGTCACTGTCATCTGAACAGTTTCTTTTTAATCTGATCATTTCCCCTTTAGCAATTGCTTCTGGGACATGTTTCGGATGGCAACTAGTCCCGAATAGGACTGAATTCCCTGAGATGGGTTTCCTATAGGAAACTGTTTTGACTTTACCATCTGGGAGCCCTATAAGGGTAAGATCTAGAAAATTGGCACTTTTGTCATTAAATTCAAATGTAAATTTGAGATTCATGTCATTCGAATTTAGGGATGAACAGAATTCTAAAGCTTGCTGTTGGGTTCCTGTCCATATGAAGATCAAATCGTCTATATATCTTCTATATGTGGATATATAGACACGAAAAGGGTTAGTATCTCCAAAGATGTGGAAGAACTCCCAGAATCCTAGGAACAGATTTGCATAAGATGGGGCAAATTTTGCCCCCATCGCTGTTCCACACCTTTGGAGATAGTACACCCCCTCGAACACAAAAAAGTTGTGTGTAAGGAGGAACCCCACAACCTTCACAATGAAACAGTTAAAATCTTCAGTATAATTACCAAAATTGTCTAAGAAAAAACAAATTGCCTTCAAACCTATGTCATGGGGTATACAGGAGTAGAGTGAGACAGCATCCACAGTTAACCATCTGGATTGTGGTGTCCAGACTACATTTTTCATTAACTGCAAAACATGTTTTGTGTCTCGCAAATGCGAGGGTAATGAAATAACCATTGGCTGTAGGATGCTGTCCACCCACTCAGATAAATTACACAGCAGGGAATCAACCCCACTTACAATTGGACGACCTTTAACTTCAAGGAGGGACTTGTGGACCTTAGGAAAATGATGGAAGGCAGGAATTTTTGGAAAATCAGGGACCAGGTATGCAAAGGTAGTTGGATCAATGAACCCTGATTCCACACCCTCATCCAAAAGATCCACAAGCTCCCTCCTGAAGACAGAGGTGGGGTCACCTTTAAGGATGGAATATTCCTCCCTATTGTTGAGTTGCCTTAATGCTTCAGCCACATAAGTTTCACGGTCAAGAACAACAGTCATACCTCCTTTATCCGCTTTTCTTATGGTGATACTAGAGTTATCTTTTAACTCTTTGACTGCTGCTCTTTCCCTGAAACTTAGGTTGTTTTTAGGTCGTTTCTTGGACTGTTTGAGAGCAATAAGATCTTGTTCAACCCTGTTGTAAAAGGTTTCTATAACATTACCCCTAACTTGTATGGGGTAAAAGGTAGATTTTCCCTTCATCAGGGGGCCTCTACTAAGAGTGCCTTGCGTGTTATGAATAGATTCTGACTGTAATTGTTGCAAAGAGACCACATCACATGTTTGTGAAAAGGAGAGAGACTCATTAAAAGTCGAAGTCCCCTGTTGTTCATTATCACTGACTTCACTAGTAGTGGAAAAATATTTTTTTAACGTTATATTTCTGGTAAATTTATTGAGATCCAATAGGGTTTTAAACACATCGAAGTCATTGGTAGGTGAAAAATTAAGCCCCAGACTAAGTACTTTTAATTGATCAACAGTAAGCAATGTGGAAGATAAATTAATAACATTACTATATGTAGCATCTATTTGTACTTTGAGATTTGTTTGACTTGTCTCAGCTGGTATCTCTGCTGTCCCTGCGAGTTGTGATAAGACTGTGTTTTGGACTTTCTCCCTCCCCCTTTGTGTGGGATCTGGTCCTGGGGAAAAACCTGTTCCATAATGCCTATATTTCCTGTTTGTATGGCATTAACATGTAGACCTGACTGGGATACAGGTATAGGATACATGGAGTAGTTCGAGTTAGTTTGGGGAGTTGTATTATGAGATGTCTCTGCTAAATGTGGTTGGGGAGTGGTTATAGACCTATGTACAGGTTGTGAGTTACTTTGTATCTCTCCTACACACTGAGGTTCGCTAGTGATAATACTGGCAGTTACACCTGATGTTTGAATGTTTGATATTTCATCACTGCCATCAGTACTATACTCAGTATCACTTCCAGAAAACGTTACATTTCTATTATTATTTGTCTGTCTTTGTCTGTTCCTACGTCCCCTTCCTCTCCCCCCAAATCTAGGCTGATTTTGTCTTAATGTGGACCTTTGTTTTTTACTCCATATATACACTGTGTTGTTAAGATAATCATTCTTATCTCTCAAAAATTTAGTGTGTTTTCTCTCCATGATAGTTGATCTGCTAGTAGCTAAGATACCTCTAAGAATATTGTCAAATTTGGCAAAATCTGATACTGTGCTGCGTAAATTAAGTTCTGCCTGTAACTCTGCAATTTCTAACTTAATTTTATCAAGTTGCTTAACTTTATATTGTAACATAAGAAGCATCAGGTTCAGTGAGCAATTAGATAATACTTTGTTCCATTCTTCCACAAAGTCTTTATCATTACAGTCCACATCAAAAGTTGGGAATTTAAAAATACGTAGACCTCTGGGGATCATTTGTAATGATCGATATTTCTCAATTGTCCAAATATCCCACTGAAATTTGGATTCCTTAATGAGCAGATTTTCCATCATGTCAAAGAGTGAACTGAGTGCTAGTACACTTTTATCCTCAGAAAATATCACTTCACTATTAACAGTCCCTTCATGTCTTGCTGAATAGGGCATCAAAGAGTAAAATTGCTGTATAGGAGGGTGTATGGAGGTGTGAGCCATTTCGTCCATATTGCTGTGGGGAGCTAGAGACTTGACTTTGTGTGTGTGATAGGCGCTGCTACTGAGTGTTGGTACTGCCAGTAAAGTACCCAAATAATCAAACATACAAAAAAAAAAAAGAACTCAGTAGTGCTGAAAAACAAATGCGTGAGAAACCACTTAAGGTCAGCTAATAGTGCGGTATATTCCAAACTGTATTCCAGCTTAGGGAATCTTTCATAGGTAACTACATAGGCAGATTTATCAAGATTAATCCCCCACTGTTGCCCAAGCCTGCTTACTATACCGGACACTTTGGGATCTACGATGCACGGGTACCTTATACCATCTCCGAGTGCTCGTCTCTTCACCGGCTCAGCTGCTTGGCGTCCTCGTGGGTCTGCAGATGTACAGCGTCTCTCCTTCTCGATGAGCGCTAGATCCTATTTGCTGGTAAAAGCGTCAATCAACAGTAACCAATCCGTGAGAAGAACTGATGCTGAAGATTCACCAATGTCTATTAGCTGCAAACACACACCTCCCCACAGCTAAACAATCCAGGATTCACTGGCAAAATATAGAAATATAGAAAAGCGGTAGTCCTGGAGAGTATAATTAAAACGTCTTTATTTCAAACTCAGATTAAAAACGAATGGCAATCACAAGTAAAAGCATAACAGGTGTGGCACTGTTTGGCTTACGCGTTTCGGCTGGGAGCCGTAGTCATAGCCTATAGTGCTATGTGACACACCTCTCTAAATACTCATACCTAAAATCCTATTGGTTAAAAAAGAAGAAACACACCTGTTAATTACCTACTCTATACACAGTGAAACTAATATATACATAACCTCCAAAGCAATTAAACCTTAACAAAATGTGCCAAGTACAGAATTCACTTATACAGAGAATAAGCATATTGCGGAATAAGAGATACACACCAAAACCTCAATGGAATAATACATAAAGGCAAAATGGAAATAGTGCGATATAAAATATGGAAAACTCAAAGAATACATTATGTACCACTATTGGCTATGCATATTATCTCAGCACCAAAGAATATGCGGGGTCAGAAAACAAAACGAATATTACACATTGAAAGTTATATTGCTGTTCATGGGGGACCCTAACCCTGTGACATAACTATAAATCATAATAGTTTGAAATAATGTAGGGTAAAGATTCTAAAACAGTGTTGCATGATTGTCCTAAGTATTCAAGGGTAAGGTATATATGAAAAGGTGAAAATACCTAAATAGCACAAATGATTACAAGGTCCTAAAATAATAAATGTGACATGCATAGGAGAGGCTCACAGAGAGCTGAAAAGCCCTGGACAGTTACCACAAATTCATGATATCATATTTGGAGTTGAGACCATTTGGAATACGAGTGCCCATTGTAAAAATCCAATGTGCCTCTCTCAACTCCAGTATGCGATCTATGGAGCCACCCCTTTTAGGTCTGTGAACCCTTTCTATAGCGCTCCAGGAAAAGGAAGAAAGGTTCCCTCCATGGTATACCCCAAAATGCTGGACTACAGGGGTACTCGATTTAACTGTAGTGAAAGAGGAAAGGTGTTCCCTAATTCTGGTGTTTACTTCTCTGGAGGTGAGACCTATGTATTGAATTTTACATGAGGAGCAATTAAGTACATAAATAACATTAGTACATGTACAATTTAAGAGTGTTTTAATGTTAAATGTTTTTCCTGTAACATAACTGGTAAATGTATTTCCAGTGCGTGCAAAGTCACACGGTTTGCATTTCCTATGGCCGCATTTATGCATGCCCTGATGTCTAATCCAAGCACAAGCGTCATTAGTCTTAGTGGGCAGCATAGTTGGAGATAGTTGGGAGCCCAATGTGGGACCTTTCCTATATGCACACCTAACACCACTTTTAACCGTTTCAATTAGTTTATCATCTGCGTTAAGGATTTTAAAGTGCTTGCGTATAATGGAACAAATATCATTGTATTGTCCACTATGTGTGGTGACAAACGTCACTCCCTCAAAGGGCTTAGAATCATTTGTCTGCTTGTCTACCAAAAGACTGTCTCTGGTTTTGGAACTCACCAGGTGTTTAGCCTTACGAATGGCTTTTATTGGATATCTGCGTTGTTGTAACCTAGATTCAAGGTCCCTGGCTAGAGTCTTGAAGTCACTGTCATCTGAACAGTTTCTTTTTAATCTGATCATTTCCCCTTTAGCAATTGCTTCTGGGACATGTTTCGGATGGCAACTAGTCCCGAATAGGACTGAATTCCCTGAGATGGGTTTCCTATAGGAAACTGTTTTGACTTTACCATCTGGGAGCCCTATAAGGGTAAGATCTAGAAAATTGGCACTTTTGTCATTAAATTCAAATGTAAATTTGAGATTCATGTCATTCGAATTTAGGGATGAACAGAATTCTAAAGCTTGCTGTTGGGTTCCTGTCCATATGAAGATCAAATCGTCTATATATCTTCTATATGTGGATATATAGACACGAAAAGGGTTAGTATCTCCAAAGATGTGGAAGAACTCCCAGAATCCTAGGAACAGATTTGCATAAGATGGGGCAAATTTTGCCCCCATCGCTGTTCCACACCTTTGGAGATAGTACACCCCCTCGAACACAAAAAAGTTGTGTGTAAGGAGGAACCCCACAACCTTCACAATGAAACAGTTAAAATCTTCAGTATAATTACCAAAATTGTCTAAGAAAAAACAAATTGCCTTCAAACCTATGTCATGGGGTATACAGGAGTAGAGTGAGACAGCATCCACAGTTAACCATCTGGATTGTGGTGTCCAGACTACATTTTTCATTAACTGCAAAACATGTTTTGTGTCTCGCAAATGCGAGGGTAATGAAATAACCATTGGCTGTAGGATGCTGTCCACCCACTCAGATAAATTACACAGCAGGGAATCAACCCCACTTACAATTGGACGACCTTTAACTTCAAGGAGGGACTTGTGGACCTTAGGAAAATGATGGAAGGCAGGAATTTTTGGAAAATCAGGGACCAGGTATGCAATATCTAAGGCAGAATCTTCTGAACCAGATAGATCCTCATCAGAGATAGATAAATCAGAATGTTGGCGGTCATTTAAAAATTCATCTGATTTATGAGAAGTTTTAAAAGACCTTTTACGTTTATTAGAAGGTGGTATAACAGACAGAGCCTTCTGAATAGAATTAAAAAACAAATTATCTTACATTAACAGAAATATCTTGAACATTAGATGTTGAAGGAACAACAACAGGTACTACTACTAATGGAAATTAATATTAATATTATTAACTAAATTATTCCTATTTAAAACTAAATACTTACCTATAAAATAAACCCTAAGATAGTTACAATATAATTAATAATTACATTGTAGCTATTTTAGGGTTTATATTTATTTTACAGGTAACTTTGTATTTATTTTAACTAGTACAATAGCTATTAAATAGTTAATAACTATTTAATAGCTACCTAGTTAAAATAATTACAAAATTACCTGTAAAATAAATCGTAACCTAAGTTACAAATACACCTACACTATCAATAAATTAATTAAATAAACTACAATTATCTAAACTAAAATACAATTAAATACACTAAACTATATTACAAAAACAAATACTAAATTATAAAAAATAAAAAAATATTACAAGAATTTTAAGCTAATTACACCTAATCTAAGCCCCCTAATAAAATAAAAAAGCCCCCCAAAATAATAAAATTTCCCTACCCTAAACTAAATTACAAAAGTAATCAGCTCTCCTTAAAAGGGCCTTTTTGCGGGGCATTGCCCAAAAGTAATCAGCTCTTTTACCTGTAAAAAAAAGAACAACCCCCCCACATTACAACCCACCACCCACACACCCCTACTCTAATCACCCACCGATTGGCTGATTTGAATTTGAAGGATCAAATCAGCCAATAGGAATTCAAGGGACGCCATTTTTAATCGCGTACCTTGAATTCCTATTCAGTGTACGGCGGAGATCATATGAAGAGGATCCTCCACGCTCCATGGCTCTGCGGTCTTCAGTTCCAGCGTCGCCGATCTTCAGTTCCAGTGTGGCCGGTCTTCAGTTCCAGAGTCGACGGTCTTCAGCTCCGTGGTCATCGGTCTTCAACTCCTCCGCTCTGTGCCGGCTGGCTCCTGGAAGTAGAAGAGGTCGCCGCTTGGAAGAAGACTTCTCTGCCTGGAACAGGACCTTCTCCGCCAGTCTTCAGGACAGGTAAGGACCACTTGGGGGTTAGACTTAGGTTTTTTTAAGGGGGGATCGGTGGGTTTTAAAGTAGGGGTGTGTGGGTGGAGGGTTGTAATGTGGGGGGGGTTGTTCTTTTTTTTCTTGTAATATTTTTTTATTTTTTGTAATTTAGTGTTTGTTTTTTTTGTAATATAGTTTAGTGTATTTAATTGTATTTTAGTTTAGATAATTGTAGTTTATTTAATTAATTTATTGATGGTGTAGGTGTATTTGTAACTTAGGTTACGATTTATTTTACAGGTAATTTTGTAATTATTTTAACTAGGTAGCTATTAAATAGTTATTAACTATTTAATAGCTATTGTACCTAGTTAAAATAAATACAAAGTTACCTGTAAAATAAATATAAACCCTAAAATAGCTACAATATTTAATATAGGTGGCAGCGGTGTAGGGGGATCATATTAGGGGTTAATAAATTTAATATAGGTGGCGGCGGTGTAGGGGGATCATATTAGGGGGTAATACATTTAATGTAGGTGGCGGCGGGGTCCGGGAGCGGCGGTTTAGGGGTTAAACACTTTATTAGGTATTGCGGTGGGGGATTGCGGTTGACAGGTAGATAGACATTGCGCATGCGTTAGGTGTTAGGTTTTATTTTGTAGGCAGTTTAGGGAGTTATGGGGCTCCAATACTCAGCGTAAGGCTTACTACGCCTGCATTTTGTGGCGAGGCGAAAATGGAGTAAGATTTCTCCATTTTCGCCACGTAAGTCCTTACGCTGTATATTGGATACCAAACTGTGCGGCTTTTCTATAACAGTCTATGGGCCAAAAAACTACGGCTGAAGGGTGAAATATACGAGCGTAACTTCTATGTTACACCGTATATAGGATACCAAACCAGCACAAAATTTGGCGTCGCTGGCTTTTACGGGCGGCGCTGCATATCGGATCGGGCCCCAGGTGTAGTTTATCTGAGGGCTCAATATGGTGAAAGGCAATGCCAAGTCAAACATCAACAGGCAGTTAGAATCATAATCATTGTGGCAGCCATCTGGCTCGCCGGAAACATAAGTTAAGAAGCAGCAGACGTAAGACCGCTGCTCCTTAAATTATCCGCCACCTCTGAGGCGGCGGACAGCAATCATCTCGATCAGATACGATCGGGATGATTGACACCCCTGCTAGAGGCCGCAAATCTGCAGGATGCGGCATTGCTCCTGAATTTCACTAGAAATGCTTGTGCGATGTTAAATGCTGACAGCGTATGCTGTCAGCATTTAGCGATGTCCGCCCGCATCTTAATAAATCGGCCCCAAAATACAAGAAACTGGTTAAAGGAGATGCAGTACAATAATCGAGCACACTTTTTGCATGCATGTAAGAGTACTATTAATAATATACTAATTATTTATATAATTACACCCAGTGGATTTTATAAGATTGCGAGATCTTCTCCCAAAATATAAATAAATAGATTACAGTTAGCTTTTTATAGTTTCAGTCACCATATATCAGGAATATTAACATGTATATGAAGCACATTATAATGCATGGGCACTGCATGTTGTCATTGTTTGTAACTATTGTTTTCTGTCCTCGTTAAAATATTAATTTACTGTTACGCTACAGGAGTAGCAGCTATTTTCACTGGAGGAGAAGATATCACCTTTAAACAATGTTGGTGCACAATAAAAGTGAATGAAATGGAAAAACGTACCATTACCAGGCACATAACCCCAATAAACAGGGCAGTAATACAGCATTCTGCATGTATGTGTTTTCCCATCTAATAAAGTAGAATGATGGATTGTTAATAGCACTAGCCTGTGGAATGCGTTACGGGTGCCTGCTGTGATACTAATGCACAGTATGAAGTATTTACCAACTCCCTGAACAGAGAGGGTCTGGCAGTGTTACGCTTCATTAAATTATACAAGTTTATATAGGTGGTTATTATGATCACTTAAGAAATCTCCTGAAACTGCAATTCTCTTCCGGTGCAGGTTTTAATACGTATCGTTTATTTAAAGTCTAGAGTTGGTTCTGAAAGTAGGTAATAAGAACACAAACTAATGTTAAAGAACACATGTTCTGGAATGCAAGTCACATTTTGCCAATTTTAAAGAGTCTTCAAAACATTTGGTCTAATGCGCAGTATGTTTATTATTAATTCATTAAATGGTTGGTGTTTTTTAAGTTCTAACCAGGGATAGAATATATTATGTAAGTGGCATGCCAGAGTAATACTATGTACTGCCCCAGAATGCCAGTCTCATTTTTTGTAATAGACCTCAGATTAGACGCCAGCCCTGTACCCAAATCAGACATGTCAGAACACTGGCCCTGAAACCAATCTGTAAGCCCAAAGCCGACATCAGATCATGCTCCTGGCCCTGCAAACCCTCTGTCAGCCCTATACACACATCGGACCCCTGACACTACAGCACTCTGTAAGCCACATACCTACATCAGATCAAACCCCTGGCCTTGCAACCCCTCTGTCATCTCCATACCCTTAAAAAAAACTCAGATCCGACCCCTGTGTTAGAACCATACCCAAAAGCAAACCTTAGATCCCAGATAGTCAAATGCTATCAATGGAGACAGCACCCATCCACATGGGGCACGGATTCATCAGGGACTGTCAATTCCATTATACACAATTACAGGCAATGGAATCCAGCCTCTTATGAAAAATAATAACACTTCTTTATGGCTTCCACATCATGGGAAAAGGTCATTTTTTCCATGATGTGGAAGCAATAAAATAAGTTTAATTATTAAGAGGCTGGATTCCATTGTCTTTCAATGTAGATCCCAGGTAGGATAAAGTAAATTGGACAAAAATATTGTTATTTACTAATCAGCCCTTAGAGATGAATAAATGGCAAGGAATGACTAGTATTATAAACTAATCACATTACAAAAAAACATTTAGCTGCCTTTGAGATTAACGGCTTTGATATAAACTAATCAAGTTATCACAAATACATATTTTTTTTTTTTTTAATTTCAAGGTTTTATGGAGAGTATCAAAAAATACAACAAAAGTCATGAGGTAAGCATAAGAACGGGTGGGGACGCGCAGGTCCCCAGTAAAAAAGACACGAAAAGGTAAGATAGGGACATGCAGGTCCCACCTGAGTATTGTCAAATACAAGTAAGCAGCAAGTAAACAATCTTTCTAATGTACATAGATCTTAGGTACATATAAAACCTAATTATGCAGATAGAATCTGTTCAAACAAGGAAAAAGGGGGGGGGACTAGAGGACCTAGGTGGGTGTTTCCACTAAGTCATATAGGTGGGCGTCCATTTCAACTGTATAGATAGCAACTGAGGGTATAGGGGGTGCTCTAGCTCTGTATTGGGTACTTGTAAATCACCCGTAAGGGTCTTAAGGCGCTGCTCATTTTATCAACCTCAGAAGGATGAAAGGCTGAGTGGACCTCGCCAGGGATCGAACCTGCAACCCTTGGGTTGCTACAGAGCTCAGCCACAGTACCTTAGCACGCTGAGCTATCTGTCCGGGTTTAGCTGCTCACGTGAGTCGGGTTGTTTGCACAAATACATATTTAAAGGGGCATTAAACCCAAAAAATGTCTTTCATGATTCCGATAGAGAATATAATTTTAAACAAATTTCCAATTTACTTCTATTATTTAATTTGCTTCCTTCTCTTGTTATCCTTTTGCTGTAAGGTTTATCTAGGCAATCTCAGGGGCAGCAGAGAACCTAGGTTCTAGCTGTTGATTGGTGGCTGCATATATATACTGATTGTGATTAGCTCACACATGTATTCAGTTTGAAACAATTAGTGCATTGCTGCTCCTTCAACAAATGATACCAAGAGAATAAAACAGATTAGATAATAGAAGTAAATTAGAAAGTTGTTTAAAATTGTATTCTCTATCTGAATCATGAAAGAAATGTTTGGGTTTCATGTCCCTTTAACTTCTTTTGGGAGTTATGCTCACTAGAATATTTTTATAGCTACAAGTATCCAATTCAACAGTCAGTATTGCTAAGGTTTGAACATTAAGCTTTATCATCAGTAATAAACCCTAAATAAGAGTTACTTGACTGTATTGAAAATCTGCAAGACACATAAAAAACTGAGGAAAAAAGCCCTCGTCCTGTATCAACATTGTTTTCATAAGTGTGAGCCGAGACCACCAGCCAGCACAGCATGAAGTACCCTTGACTGGCCCTAAAACTGCCTTTCACAAGTGCAAATCCAGCTTTCATCCACAAGCTTTTAACTATTTCCAGATTAATCTGCAGAGACAATATACTCTTGGCTATAGTGCAACACCACAGCTTCTACAAACTCTATAGCAGTGGAGTATTAATGTTTGCTGCAAGCCCCTTGGACTTCAGCGCTTGTCTACTTGAGTCACCTAACAAAACGCTGTATTAAAGGCTGCATTTTTTTTCCCACAGGCTGATTGTATATAATTGTGAGAAAATGCATAATGCTAAAGTGGAAATTAATTTATCTAAACATCCACAATAGAAGAATTTTTAAACAAGTGTTGCACATATCTGCAAGTTTGTTCTGTCTCATAAGTAAAAACTCAAAGATAACTTGTGGGAAGTTTAAAGGAATGGGGAATAAATGTGCAAGCCACAGCTATGGACAAATAAAGGACAAATGTAATTATGTGACAGTAAAATCAGAACTGAATTTCCCAAAATACGTAAACCCCATACATTTGCAATACACTTAAAGGGGCAGTTTACTTGATTTTTTTTTTATTGTTTAAAAAGATAGATAACGCCATTACTACCATTCCCCAGCTTAGATACAGGTAATCATAGAGGTAAAAAGTATATTACTATAAGTGTTGGCTATGCAAACCTGGGGAATGGGAAGTAAAGTTTCTATCTTTTTAAATAATTCAATTTTTCAAATAGGCTGTCCCTTTAACTAGTTCATCTTAACACTTTTATTGTCCTATTTCCACCAGAGTCTATCATGCAGGAGAAATAACTTCACATTCTACATAGTCATTGCATGATTGATGCAAAGGCTCAATTTCGTCTTTCCGTAATTGGCATTAGAAAAGGAAGTAAGATAAAAATGCCCAAGAAGCTTTTCAAGTGGTTTGTCCCTGCCTGGACTGCAAAACAATAAAACTTTTGCTATCACGGAAAAAAAAGATTTGCAATATTGCTTAGAATATTTAGGGCTAGATTTATTAACGCTCAGCTCGCCTGTGGCGGGGCGAAATTACCTGCAGGTATTCGCTCTTGCACACGAGCGCAATTTTGCGCTCGCGTGCAATCCCGCTCCCTGCCCTCTCAATCTCCTCGGTCGGACTCGACCGAGGAGATTGAATTTCGCCACAATAGAGGTGGCGAAGATCTTAGGGAAGCAGCGGTCTGGTGACCGCTGCTTGATAAATCACGGCGAGCAAGTTCTTGTGAGAACTTGCAGCCGTAGAGGCTTGATAAATCAAGCCCAAAATCTTAAATAACAGCCTTCCTGCAATTTACTTTGAAATTTTATTTTTCTGTCTTAACATTTTTTTTAAACAAATTAACATCCTTTACTGCAATAATTTTTAAAGAACCAAACTCCACCCACAATTCTTCTTATTTAGAGGAGCCAATCTGGGCTTTAGGTCACAGACAACAAGGCTAGCTACTGTCATAAAGTTATTATTAGCCAATTGGGGATACATAAGTAGCAGAGTTAAACTTGGGGTGCATTTCGAGTTCTGAGAATTAGAAATTGCTCAATTTTCAGTGCAAAATCACATAAAAAGGGGACAAAATAAATATTGAACATATATTGAACAGTAGTTTCCTTATGCCTAACTAAACATTTTATATACTAATATCAAGGTGTTTACTGTCCCTTTAATCATCCATTTTACCTGCTGGGGTATATTACATTTTGTACAAATAGCTCCTTTACCTTTAATTGGGCATTTAAAATAGTTGATTATACTGTTGAAACCTCCTCCTGTGCTAAAAACCATTACTATGGAAATGGCTACAAAAAAAGCTATATAAACAAGAGACATCAGAAGAAATCAACCTGCGTCAGCTTTAAACACAACAAATTCTTATTTGTCCTTGCCTACGCTGTCCCCTTAAAGGGACACTGAACCCAATTTTTTTTCTTTTGTGATTCAGATAGAGCATGCAATTTTAAGCAACTTTCTAATTTACTCCTATTATCAAATTTTCTTCATTTTCTTGCTATCTTTATTTGAAAAAGAAGGCATCTAAGCTATTTTTTGGTTCAGAATCCCTGGACAGCATTTGTTTATTGGTCGGTTAAATTAATCCACCAATCAGCAAGAACAACCCAGGTTGTTCACCAAAAATGGGCCGGCATCTAAACTTACATTCTTGCTTTTCAAATAAAGATACCAAGAGAATGAAGTACATGTGATAATAGGAGTAAATTAGAAAGTTGCTTAAAATTTCATGCTCTATCTGAATCATGAAAGAAAAAATTTGGGTTCAGTGTCCCTTTAAGGTGATATTTTACTCTTTTGATTCTAAAAGCTCTAAACTCATTTAAGAAGGTTCGTTCAATCCTGAATCTAGCATACACAATTACCAGTGATGGAGGGAAATAGATTTGCACTCTAAAAATGATGATGACCAGTATTAGATAGAAGGCTGTGAATACATAAGATCTATACATAAATACATAGCATTACGCCACCAGCCTAATGTCAGTATGCTCTTTAGTATTCATGTATGCTGGCAGTTGCTTGATTCACAACCTACTCTACAAAGTGCCAAATAGGAAAACCCAAATAACTTTGGAAGCCAGATAGAGAGTTTAACAAGGATTTATTAGAAGGCTGTTTTTTTCTTTGAGTAATCCTCCCCACAGATTACAATGCCATTATTTCCCCTGTGGTTCCTTAGAGCTGTCAGAATGGCTACACTAACCTCTTTGTCATCTATTGAGACTTTACACTTCCTCAGCTACAAGAACTATTGTGATATCTCTGGTCATGAAATCCACAATATCATATATTTCTCTTTTTTTTTATACCTTAGGGCCCCATTATATAGCCCTGCTTTATTATGATGTATGTTATAAATAGTAAATACTGACACTGTGACACAACCAGAGCTTTTTAATAACTATATCTCGCTTGTTCCAGAGTTATTATTATCATTATTATTATCATTTATTTTGTATTACGCTGCCAACTTCCGTAGAGCTTAAAAGCAGTGCAAGGTGTTTTGTACAGCATTTAAATGGATACTAAACCCAAATGTTTTCTTTCATGATTCAGGTAGAGAATGCAGTTTTAAGCAACTTTCTAATTTAATCCTATCATCAATTTTTCTTCATTCTCTTGCTATCCTTATTTGAAAAGCAGGCATCTAAACTTTGGAGACGGCCCATCTTTGGTTCAGCATAGCACCTGGGCTGTGCTTGCTGATTGGTGGCTAAATGTAGTCACCAATCGGAAAGAGCAACCCAGGCTGTATTGGACTACAGGTATATACAGGCATAGCTGGGTAGCCCCCTGAGAATAAGGCTTTTTGTGTGCAGATAGATAGATAGATAGATAGATAGATAATTAAGTCTACTCTCTCTCTCTCTGCAAGTTCAGCCCATTTGACTGGATTGTTGTTTCAATTAGCAAAAACAGCTATATCATATACAAAGATAAGCCTAAAGGATCCCTCAACAGCATAACAAGCATCTATGAATCTATCCTAATAACTATAAACAACTAGTTAATAGTAATTTTATAATCTCGTAGTTGATCAAATTAAAGAAATATAGGACAAGGGGAAAAAAATTCTAATATTAGTATAATAAAAAAAGAATCTCTTAGGAATTAATGTGATTGTTTTCATTATTATCAGAGAGCTACTTTGGGATTTGGGATTACCCTCGCAGTTCTGAAATTAAATGGGTTTTAATTAAATGTCAAACAAACTAAGATGAGAAGAAATGTTTGCTAATGGTGTAAAAACGAACCGCTTGGTGCTGTATAAATGGCGTACATTTTAAGGTTAAAGGGACATAAAACACAACATTTTTATTTCATGATTCAGATAGAACAGGTCACTTTAAACAACTTTCTAATTTATTTATATTATGCAATTTCCTCGTTCTCTTTGTATCGTTTTTTGAAAAACAGTGACGTAAGCTAAGAAGCCAGAAAATGTCTAGAGCACTATATGGCAGCAGATTTGCAAGAATGCTATCCTTATGCAAGAGCACTATATGGCAGTGCTATTTCATGCCATGTAGATTGTCTATCTTTTTAAACAATAAAAATATAAATTGTGAGGCAGCCTTCAACGGCTTAGAAATCAGTTTATGAGCCTAGCAAGGTTTAGCTTTTAACAAAGAATACCAAGAGAACAAAGACAATTTGATGATAAAAGTAAATTGCAGAAACAGCTATTTCACATACAAAAATATTTCCAAAGGAACAATTTCCCATAAATTTTAAACCCTGCAGCTGGAAACACAGGAGGAGAAACTATGTCCTTTTAAAACAAATGATTAAAGTACAAGAGCGATAATATAAATTGTGAGGCAGAGTTAGGGAAACAGATGAGAACTAGAACCATACTAACCTGTATGTCACTTCTTATTGGTCTGAACCTCTTTAAAGAAAAAGTCTACTCCAGAATGTTATTGTTTAAAAAGATAAATAATCCCTTTATTACCCATTCCCCAGTTTTGCATAACCAACACGGTTATATTAATATACTTTTTACCCCCCTTTAATTACATTGTATTTAAGGCCCTGAAAACTGCCCCCTTATTTCATTTTTTTTGACAGACTTGCATTTTAGCCAATCAGTGGTAACTGGAGTGAGCACAATGTTATCTATACGGCACACATGAACTAGATCTGTCTAGCTATAAAAAACTGTCAAAATGCACTGAGATTAGAGGCAACCTTCATGGTCTTAGAAACTAGGATATGAGCCTACCTAAGTTTAGCGTTCAACAAACAATATAAAGAGAACAAAGCAAATTTGACGATAAAAGTAAATTGGAAAGTGGTTTTAAATTGCATGCCCTATCTGAATCATGAAAGTATAATTCTGGCTAGCCTGTCCTCTTAACGTCTATTTTTAAAAAATATATATCCTCATATTTAGTTGTCTGCAATAACCTTGCTCTGGAATGCAGACTTCGGAGAGAGCTGGGATTCAGGACGAGCATTTTAACAATTGATAGCCTCCAGCTAAATTTACAGACCCCTGCTGGGGCAGTAATGAGATCAGAGCGAAGTGGCAGAGCAACTGACAAAGACAGCATACATATGTAAGTGTCTGTGTGTTTAGTCATTTGTCTGTGCATGAAAGTTTCTACATTCATTATATGTATCTTTATACTTTCATACAATGTAGATTTATTTAGGAAGTGTATAGATGCTCATGTGTGTTCAGACAGAAGACAATGCCACTGGCAGATTCTGCTTCCTTTTATTGTCATTACACAAACAATCAGCTTTATATACACTTGAATGAGGACAAGCGGCATTTCTAACATGGTAGCATATGGCTTTGAATCGGACACTAAGGGGTAAATTTATCAAGCTGGGGCTACAGCTTTTCTGGCTATGCAGAGCAGGTTTGCATTAGAAAGTCTGCTCCACATATTTAAAAAGCAAAATACACTTTTTTCCTCTCCGCCACCTCAGAAGTGGCAAGATCAGTCACCCCGACACTCGCTTGTTCGAGGTGATTGATATTCCCTGCTCCAGCGCAATTAGTTGTACCGGAGCAGGGGCAGCATTGCTAAAGAATACTCTTGTGCAATGATTCATTTAGTCCCTGCGATGAAACATTGCAAGTGTCGACTGCAAGCGAACAGGTTCACTACTTGCAAACCTGTCCGCCTTCAGGGGCCCGATCCGATATGCAGCGTCACCCGCAAAAGCCGGCGACGCCGAATTTTGCGCAGGTTTGGTATCCTATATACAGTGTAACCTAGAAGTTACGCTCGTATATTTCTGCCTTCGCCCGTAGTTTTTTGGGCCATAGGCAGGTATACCAAACCCGTGCAGTTTGGTATCCAATATACAGCGTAAGGACTTACGTGGCAAAAATGGAGAAATCTTACTCCATTTTCACCTCGCCACAAATTGCAGCCGTAGTAAGCCTTACGCTGTCTATTGGAGCCCTGTAACTCCCTAAACTACGTGCTAAATAAAACCTAAAACCTAACGCATGCGCAATGTCTATCTACCTGTCAACCGCGATCCCCCGCCGCAATCCCTAATAAAGTATTTAACCCCTAAACCGCCGCTCCCGGACCTCGCCGCCACCTACATTAAAAGTATAACCCCCTAATGTGATCCCCCTACACCGTTGCCAGCTACATTACCTACCCCCTAATGTGAGCCCCTTACACCGCCGCCACCTACATTACCTACCCCCTAATGTGAGCCCCCTACACCGCCGCCACCTACATTAACTACCCCCTAATGTGAGCTCCTACCCCGCCGCCAGCTATATTACCTACACCCTAATGTGAGCTCCTACCCCGCTGCCAGCTATATTAAAATTATTAACCCCTAATTTAATCCCCCTACACCGCCGCCAGCTATATTAATTACATTAACCCCTAATCTAATCCCCCTACACCGCCGTCAGCTATATTAATTACATTAACCCCTAATTTAATCCCCCTATACCGCCGCCAGCTATATTAAATTAATCAACCCCTAATCTAATCCCCCTACACCGCCGCCAGCTATATTAAATAGATTAACCCCTAATCTAATCCCCCTACACCGCCGCCAGCTATATTAACTATATTAACCCTAATTATATTAGGGTTAATATGGTTAATATAGTTATTATATTATATATATTAACTATATTAACCCTAATTATATTAGGGTTAATATAGTTAATATCGTTATTATATTATATATATATTAAGTATAATAACCCTATCTAACTCTAACATCCCTAACTAAATTCTTATTAAAATAAATCTAATTAATATTAATATTATTAATTAAAATATTCCTATTTAAATCTAAATACTTACCTATAAAATAAACCCTAAGATAGCTACAATGTAATTAATAATTACATTGTAGCTATTTTAGGGTTTATATTTATTTTACAGGTAACTTGGTATTTATTTTAACTAGGTACAATAGCTATTAAATAGTTAATAACTATTTAATAGCTACCTAGTTAAAATAATTACCAATTTACATGTAAAATAAATCCTAACCTAAGTTACAAATACACCTACACTATCAATAAATTAAATAAACTACAAATAGCTAAACTAAAATACAATTAAATAAACTAAACTAAATTACAAAAAAACCAAACACTAAATTACAAAAAATAAAAAAAGATTACAAGATTTTTAAGCTAATTACACCTATTCTAAGCCCCCTAATAAAATAATAAAGCCCCCCAAAATAAAAAAATGTCCCTACCCTATTCTAAAATACAAAAGTTAACAGCTCTATTACCTTACCAGCCCTTAAAAGGGCCTTTTGCGGGGCATGCCCCAAAGAAATCAGCTCTTTTGCCTGTAAAAAAAAACACAATACCACCCCCCAACATTACAACCCACCACCCACATACCCCTACTCTAACCCAAACCCCCCTTAAATAAACCTAACACTACCCCCCTGAAGATCTCCCTACCTTTTCTTCACCCAGCTGGGCAGAACTCTTTTTTCATCCGATCCGGGCGATGTCTTCAATCAAGCGGCAGAGAAGAAGTCTTCCATCCGGTGATGTCTTCATCCAAGCGGCAAAGAAGAAGTCTTCCATCCGGCGATGTCTTCAATCAAGCGGCAGAGAAGAGGTCCTCCATCGGGGTGAAGTTTTCTTCCAAGCAGCATCTTCAATCTTCTTTCTTCGCTCCTCCGACGCGGAACATCCCTCCGGCATGACGACTTCCCAACGAATGAGGTTCCTTTAAATTACATCATCCAAGATGGCGTCCGTCGAATTCCGATTGGCTGATAGGATTCTATCAGCCAATCGGAATTAAGGTAGAAAAATCTGATTGGCTGATTGAATCAGCCAATCAGATTCAAGTTCAATCCGATTGGCTGATTGGTTCCATCGCCGGATGGAAGTCTTCTTCTTTGCCGCTTGATTGAAGACATCGCCCGGATCGGATGAAGAGTTCTGCCCGGCTGGGTGAAGACAAGGTAGGGAGATCTTCAGGGGGGTAGTGTTAGGTTTATTTAAGGGGGGTTTTGGTTAGAGTAGGGGTATGTGGGTGGTGGGTTGTAATGTTGGGGGGTGGTATTGTGGGGTTTTTTTACAGGCAAAAGAGCTGATTTCTTTGGGGCATGCCCCGCAAAAAGCCCTTTTAAGGGCTGGTAAGGTAATAGAGCTGTTAACTTTTGTATTTTAGAATAGGGTAGGGACATTTTCTTATTTTGGGGGGCTTTATTATTTTATTAGGGGGCTTAGAATAGGTGTAATTATCTTAAAAATCTTGTAATCTTTTTTATTTTTTGTTATTTAGTGTTTGTTTGTTTTTTTAATTTAGTTTATTTAATTGTATTTTAGTTTAGATATTTGTAGTTTATTTAATTTATTGATAGTGTAGGTGTATTTGTAACTTAGGTTAGGATTTATTTTACAGGTAAATTGGTAATTATTTTAACTAGGTAGCTATTAAATAGTTATTAACTATTTAATAGCTATTGTACCTAGTTAAAATAAATACCAAGTTACCTGTAAAATAAATATAAACCCTAAAATAGCTACAATGTAATTATTAATTACATTGTAGCTATCTTAGGGTTTATTTTATAGGTAAGTATTTAGATTTAAATAGGAATATTTTAATTAATAATATTAATATTAATTAGATTTATTTTAATAAGAATTTAGTTAGGGATGTTAGAGTTAGATAGGGTTATTATACTTAATATATATATAATATAATAACGATATTAACAATATTAACCCTAATATAATTAGGGTTAATATAGTTAATATATATAACATAATAACTATATTAACTATATTAACCCTAATATAATTAGGGTTAATATAGTTAATATAGCTGGCGGCAGTGTAGGGGGATTAGATTAGGGGTTAATCTATTTAATATAGCTGGCGGCGGTATAGGGGGATTAGATTAGGGGTTAATGTATTTAATATAGCTGGCGGCGGTATAGGGGGATTAAATTAGGGCTTAATAATTTTAATATAGCTGGCGGCGGGGTAGGGGGATTAGATTAGGGGTTAATAATTTTAATATAGCTTGTGGCGGGGTAGGGGGATTAAATTAGGGGTTAATAATTTTAATATAGCTGGCGGCGGTGTAAGGGGCTCACATTAGGGGGTAGTTAATGTAGATGGCGGCGGGGTAGGAGCTCACATTAGGGGGTAGTTAATGTAGAAGGCGGCGGGGTAGGAGCTCACATTAGGGGGTAGTTAATGTAGATGGGGGCAGGGTAGGAGCTAACATTAGGGTGTAATATAGATAATGTAGGTGGCGGCGGGGTCCGGGAGTGGCGGTTTAGGGGTTAATAACTTTATTAGGTGGCAGCGGGGTCCGGGAGCGGCGGTTTAGGGGTTAATACATTTTTTTTATTGTTAGGATAGTGAGGGGGGATAGCGGATAGAGGGTTAGACGTGTCGGGCTATGTTTGGGAGGAGTGTTAGACAGTACGGGAGATTTAATAATTTAGTCAGGTTTTGTAGGCGCAGATTTCTGGACATCGCTGGTTTATCAGACTTACAGCACTTTAGCATCTGACGGCGCCGTATATAGGATAGCTCGAGTTGCGAGCTGAAACTACGGGCGGCGGTGGTTCCCTCGCTTGCGCCGCAAATTACGATCTTTATCGGATCGCACCCCTGAATGGTAAATTTACCCCTCAGAGGAAAATGCATAGATCAGTGTGGTTGCAGCTATAAGAGATACCACAGAGTAAAGAAACACTAAAATCAAAATTAAAATTTCATGATTCAGATAAAGCACACAATTATAAACATCTTTCTAATTCACTTCCATTATCAAAATGTGCACAATCTTCTTGTATATGCACACTTTCTGAGGCACTAGCTCCTACTGAGCATGTGCAAGAATTCACAGTATATACATATATATGCATTTTGTGATTGCCTATGAATGTCACATGATGCAGGGGGAAGGAAAATTCAACTAACTGAAATTTATCAGAAAATATTGGCTGCTTTTGCATTGTATTTTTATTATGCATTTGTTGGTTATGCAATTCTGGTATATTATAATGACATCTTACAAAAAATAAGCACCATTGGTAATTAGGCTATCATTAACTTATGATAAATGTGTTTTTTTTTCTACTGCCATATTTCCTTTAAAGGATAAATGTAATGTGCAATAATCCATGCAGATTTGCGGCCGCTAGTAGGGGGTGTCAATCAACCCAATCTTATTCGATCGGGTTGATTTCTGTTTGCGGCCTCAGAGCAGGCGGACAAGTCATGGAGCAGTGGTCTAACTAAGGGGCATCAAGCTCCATACGGAGCTTAATAAATCGGCCACAATGTATGAGTAATAGCTTGTTTAGGTTTATTTTTGTATAAGCAATTGGTGTTTTTGATCTTTGGCACCACAACCTATTAAAATGGGCTGATCTTGCATGAAAATCAGATCTCCTTAATGTATCCCTTTCTATACAAATAAATGCTTCCTTATCTTATATCTGCCAGTATACGAAAGCCCAATAGTTAGAGAAAATTGTAAAAAGTAATAATGTTATTACTTATCTCTCATACCTCCCACTGGGATTGTAATTTGCTTTGCTGGCTAAGTTTACATAGCTTTTCTATAGCCAATACTTAAGTGTTGAATTTTCAGTATATGTGGGGATACCACAGGCAAATAGTTATTTCAAATGTAAAAAATAAATGTAAAGGAGCTATTTATAAACAATTTAATGCACTCCAACAGGTAAAATGGACAGGAGAGAAAATGTTACAGCTCTCTTTGAGTATATATCTGCAGTGTATATATATTTATATATACAGTATGTCACAAAATTGAGTACACCCCACGCATTTTTGTAAATATTTTATTATATCTTTTCATGTGACAACACTGAAGAATTGACACTTTGCTACAATGTAAAGTATTAAGTGTACAGCCTGTATAACAGTGTAAATTTGCTGTCCCCTCAAAATAACTCAACACACAGCCATTAATGTCTAAACCGTTGGCAACAAAAGTGAGAACACCCCTAAGTGGAAATGTCCAAACTGGGCACAAAGTGTCAATATTTTGTGTGGCCACCATTATTTTCCAGCACTGCCTTAACCCTCTTGGGCATGGAGTTAACCAGAGCTTGACAGGTTGCCACTGGAGTCCTCTTCCACTCCTCCATGACAACATCACAGAGCTGGTGATGTTAAAGACCTTGCACCCCCCACATTCTGTTTGAGGATGCCCCACAGATGCTCAATAGGGTTTAGGTCTGGAGACTTGCTTAGCCAGTCCATCACCTTTACCCTCAGCTTCTTTAGCAAGGCAGTGTTCGTCTTAGCGTTGTGTTTGGGTTCGTTATGTTGGAATCCTGCCCTGCAGCCCAGTCTCTGAAGGGAGAGGATCATGTTCTGCTTCAGTATATCATAGTACATGTTTGCATTCATTGTTCCCTCAATGAACTGTAGCTCCCCAGTGTCGGCAGCACTCATGCAGGCTCAGATTATGACACTCCCACCACCATGCTTGACTGTAGGCAAGACATAATTGTCTTTGTACTCCTCACCTGGTTGCCGGCATACACGCTTGACACCATCTGAACCAAATAAGTTTATCTTGGTCTCATCGGACCACAGGATATGGTTCCAGTAATCCATGTCCTTAGTCTGCTTGTCTTCAGCAAACTGTTTGTGGGCTTTCTTGTGCATCATCTTTAGAAGAGGCTTCTTTCTGGGATTACAGCCATGCAGACAAATTTGATGCAGTGTGCAGCGAATGGCCTAAGCACTGACAGGCTGACCCCCCATACATTCAACTTCTGCAGCAATTCTGGCAGCACTCATACATCTATTTCCCAAAGACAACCTCTGGATATGACGCTGAGCATGTGCACTCATATTCTTTGGTCAACCATGGCGAGGCATGTTCTGAGTGGAACCTGTCTTTTGAAACCACTGTATGGTCTTGCCCACCATGCTGCAGCTCAGTTTCAGGGTCTTGACAATCTTTTTATAGCCTAGGCCATCTTTATGTAGAGCAACAATTCTTTTTTCAGATCCTCAGAGAGTTCTTTGCCATGAGGTGCCATGTTGAACTTCCAGTTACCAGTATGAGAGAGTTTGAGAGCGATAACACCAAATTTAACAAATCTGCTCCCCATTCATACCTGAGACCTTGTAACACTAATGAGTCACATGACACTGGGGAAGGAAAATGGCAAATTAGGCCCAATTTGGACATTTCCACTTAGGGGTGTACTCACTTTTGTTGCCTTCAGTTTATACATTAATGACTGTGTGTTGAGTTATTTTGAGGGGACATCAAATTTACACTGTTATACAGGCTGTATACTCACTACTTTACATTGTAGTAAAGTGTAATTTCTTCAGTGTTGTCACATGAATAGATATAATAAAATATTTACTTAAATGTGAGGGGTGTACTCACTTTGTGAGATACTGTATATGTCTACAAGAGGGACAACTTTAACTTATTTTTAAAGGTACTGTCCACTTTTGCCTGTACAACTTATTTTTTCCTCTCCCTGTAACCATAAACACTTCTTTTTTTATATACTGCTACATAATGTGCCAATTGTAGCACAATAAAAACCCTACAAACTTTTCAAATCTCAAAGCACCAGTTTCATTTACTCAAGGTTGCTTTTCGCAAGTGTTAAGTACAAATCTCTCAGGTGTTTACTGGTTAACAAAGTGAGCTGGACGTGAACCCTTGACCCTTATATAAATACGTCTGTTGGTGTTAGAGCAAATGCAGGTTTCAGCGGAAATGGTTTTGAGAATTAGTGCAGCGCCTAGACTAAAACAGTTTGAATCTTTAAACATTTGCATTTCTGGTTAAGAGAAGAGAGAGATGTGGCAACACTGAGTGTATCTAAGGGAGCAGATAAATTGTCTGCTGCCTTTCATGTGAATACCATGTATATTCATTGAGCTCTGGGAAAGGTTCTTTATTCAAACAGGCAAAGAGAAAAAAAAATACCTCCTTTGGATTTCAAAGGACGCTCTGATGCTCTAGTCAAAAACCTGTCATAGTATCCCTCAAGCGAATGATCCAGTGAAGGAATAATAAAAAAGGTAGACAAACATCAGAGGTACAAAAGGCAAAAACTAAGTAGCGAGAAAAGAAGAGAGTGTACTACAATTGTAACGAGCAGAGGAGAAAAAAATATGAGTAAATAATGAAACCAGTGAATGGAAAACAGGGAGAGAATTCTTTTTCCTCTTAATTAGTAAGTTACGTACGTCCTGCTGCAGTTTTAAATGCCTTCAGCGGCTCAGCCCAATCAAATTCTTTATTCTCCTGCGGCGCAGTGAGTTCATTTAGTAGATATCTGTGGAGCAATACGCTTGGTTACTCATCAACTTTCAGTACCGTTGCCAAGTATATGGGGCTGAATTGTTGGTCTCCACAGTACTTCCAGGGATTTCTCTAAATAAAGATGTAACATCTTAGGCAAATCATGTCTAGTAACCAGCATGATTCCTACTAATTTATCTCTCTCATCTTTCTTCACTCCAGAGGAAACTCTTGGAGCCCAAATTCAGTAGTGGAATAAAATTCAAATTTAAATAGATGCCCAGGGCATCTCACGTCCCTGAGTCTTCTCACTGACCTTAGGAAATAGAGATTTCAAAACACATTAGTTTTGGAGCCATGTCACTTCAAAGCTGGTCCAGACAAGCATATGAGGGCATTGAAATTGTTGTTTGCTTAATTAGAAACAGGGGTGGAACTACTATTGGTGCCGCAGGTGCAGTGGCACCGGGGCCAAAGTGCTAGTGCAGGTTGCCGTTTCATTCATCTGTCTGTCTGTCTGTCTTCAAAATGATTATACAGAGCAGCATGAATGTTGTTACTATTGCTTACTACTGAGTGACCTTTAGGGGGCCCAAAAATTGTTTCACACCAGGACCCTTTGTTGAGTAGGTCTGCAACTGATTAGAAACACACATTTATTTATTTATTAAACACCTAATTGGTATTAATATACCAGTCCTCATTCCTGGTGCATTAAATACATCTTACTTTTGAGTAAAAATTGTCCTTTTCCTACAATAGCTCTTTTAAATGTCAGAACCTTTTCACTAATATATATATATGTCCAGGTATTGTCTTATTCCTATTCAATACATTTTAACATTTTAAATTCACTGATTCAGAAGATGGAAAGAGATGCAATTTAACACCCAAGTGTCATTGAACAGTTTGTTTCTAATATAGTTTTTTTTTGCTAAGATTGAAACCCAACCCCAGTTCTGCAGAGGTTTTTTAAAGAGTGAGAAGATGGGTGGTACAGCCAATAAAAAGCCATACCACCTGCCCCTCAGAGCACACTAATGGTGCTATACATTTTATGATCCAAGCAGCAGCTTCTCAATCTAAAAAAAAAAAATGCTGCAGGACAGTGAATGGCCAGTTGTGGGTGTCATTTGCTTGAAAATACAGATTTAAATTTGGGTGAAGGGTTAAACGTTTAGTAACATGCTTTTTATAGAGTACATGTTTGATTTAAAAGGGACAGTGTACTGTAAAAGTGTTTTCCATTTAATGTGTTTCCAATGACTTGTTATTTTAGCTGCAGAGTATAAAATGCGTGGGTAAGCGCTGTTTTTGTTAATTGAAACCACAACCCAATGAAATGATCTGAGTTCGCAGGGAAAGCAGCTTATCTCTCTATGTTTACACAACATCATCTCTATAATTATTGACCTTGCTGTGTATATTGAAATAAGAACGGCCCTTGTTCATATGTACTGTATATATATATATATATATATATATATATATATATATATATATCTATCTATCTATCTGCTTTTTGCCTTCTATGTCACTGTAAAATAAAGGAAACACTTTGATGAACTGTGGGTGCTGACGTCTTCCTTTTGGATTATTTTCTATTATTGAGGTGTGCAGGACCCTCTGACGTATGTGGACCCCATAAGAAACCACTTTTACAAACTTTGTACCTGTGCTGGACCCTCCATTTTCTCTCTCTCTCCCTCTCTCTCTCTCTCTCTCTCTCTCTATATATATATATATATATATATATTTCACCATACCTAAGTATGAATGTTTGCATATCTGAATACATAAATTAGCCAAGGCTGCTGCTTTAAATAACTTTAAAAGTTTTGCGTGTTTTTCGTACTATGTGTATTTTCCATCTCATCCTCAATGAGTTATCCTTAACCTCCCCTTAGGGTCCTGTTTCCATGTAAACAGCACAACTGGCTACACATTGAAGCCAAATAGAACAATTGTATTTAATTTGCAATGCAGTCATTTCCAAATTTGCTGAGATTAAAACCTTGTTTATATAAAAACACGCTACGTATTCCAGATGCTGAACCACCCAAAAAAATAGCATCTTGTTGTCAGACACAGAATAAATTCCTCACTTGTTCATTTGTTTTCTAACCACAAATGCGTTCCAAAAGTTATTACTTTTTGTTTGATATTGAAAAATGAAGAGTAAGCTCTTCCATATCTTAGCATAATACAATCCAAACATTCTAGATTTCACGCTAGATTTGATGACAGTATCTACTCGTTGGATAGTTCTTCACCCTTTTTATCTGTATTTTACCTTAATCTGATGGTTGTCCTTTTCATTAATTTCAAGCAATTAGCAGAGTCTAACACAATACTAGGGTTAACGTCATTTTACAATTCATGGTTATATTTTTTCAGTGACCTGAAAGTCTACGTTCATGTTTATGGCTTCATTGATCATTTGCTTTACTTAGATCATTACTACTCCACTAGGGTTGACATCTAACTCAATTTTTAGTGGTGAAGCTAGCATCTGTAAGGTTCAGCAAAGTTCAAAAGATACAGCACAGTGGTGATAGGTGGTGCAAACTGCAGAGGGTTCCACACAATTCCCCCAAACAGTAATATAGTAATGTCCATACAGCAGCACTCACCAGTTTAACAAAACTTCCATCTTTATTGGGACATCAAGGTAAAAAGATAGACAACGTTTTGGACCTCTAGCCCTTAGAACAAACACTTAGAGTCCTGGAGCTGCAGTAAAACACTTTTTCTTTATTAATCCATTAAAAGCATACATGAAGACATCGAAAACAAAAGCATGCCCTTAGTGTCTTAAGCTTACGCTTTTCGGCTGGTGTGCCGTACTCATAGCTCTCTGACCACCACCTCACTAATGGGCTATTTAAAAGGTGTAAAAACAATTGATTCGCTGAGGCTCATGCTCTGATTCTTTTAACTGTTTAGTTGCTGAGCAATTAAACTCACAAGCAAGTGTACTACTTTCTCCAAAATTTGAGTTACATTGTACTTGTTGTCTGTGATTAACATGTATCCACTGCACAGGATTCACTAACATATTAAATTATTAAATAAATGACATTGAAACAATTTTAACAATTTTAACATTTTTAGCAAAACGCCAACCTACTTTATGTGATGCCTGTCACTTAACCATTTACATCTACATAAAAACTTAATAATGCAAAGGAAGTAATAATATGTATAGATAAGTAGGCTGATAATACTGAATGATATATGAAACTCTAATATTCATTTTCTCTGCCTTTTTCACATTAAAGGGTAAAGGAAGTAGATTCTAGTCTATTACATACATCATTCTCTACATTGTCTTTGTAGCCTGTTACTAATATTTCTACTGCTCACCCTGACCACTATTCTCCAAAATAGCTTGTATATAATGCTCATCTATCAATTAGCCTATCACTATCTAATTTGGATAAGATAACATTGGAACTTGCATCAAAAATTAACTTTTAGATGTCTACTCCCAAAGTTCAATGTGATTGGACATATGGATTCAAATTAAACGTTCAGACCAGAGATTCCAAAATTATGAAAAAAATCTAAACTTCATTAATTCAATAGTTGGACATTCCTGAACGTTGATTATAACCTGAAAAGCTTTGTAACAGTGTTGAAATCATATGTCTAAAGGACTTATTATTGTCCCCCATCAGGTCACTCATTTATATCAAGACTTAATTCCAAAAGTTAATAAGATCGTAGGACGAATTAAGACCCTTCGGGTATCTGGTCTGAAGGTGAAAAATCCAGAACACCTCTCTTTTTGCTAGTGCCTGGTCACTATCGCCCCCTCTCTTTCTGGTATTGACTATTTCAATGATGGTCCATTTGAAACTATCCACCTGTCTATTATGTACCAATTTAAAATGTTGCACCATGGGGGTGGTCAGATCCCCACTTTTTATGTCTGAAAGGTGTTCCCTAATACGTTCACGTGTCTCGCGTGTTGTCATACCTACGTACTGTAGGTGACAATCCTCACACCCTGCCAAGTAGATAGTATATTTACTTCTACAGTTCATGCACCTGTTATGTCTATAAGTTTTGTTGGTCACTTCACTCTTAAAGCCTTCACCTGTTCTGACATGTTCACATGCTTTGCAGGAATTGTTGTGACACCTATACACCCCTTTAAAGCGTAACCATGAACTCTGATCATCTCTTTGAGATTCTTTGAGCTGTGTGGGTGCCAAGATATTGCCCAGGGAAACTCCCTTCTTGAAGGAACATTTACATCCTTCTCTTACTGTTTTCTCTAAAGTTCCGTCTACTGCCAGAAATCTAAAATTTCTTTGAATAATATTGCAAATTTGGTGGTATTGCATACTATAGTCAGTGGTGAAAAAAACTCCTTCACTGTTTTGTTTTTTGGCTTCCGATTTCTCTAGCAACCTTTTTCTGTCAACATTGTCGACTTCCTGTCTTGTCTGGTTCACAGTATGGCATGACTATAGGAATAGAGGTCTGAAACGTTGTCTATCTGTAAGGTTCTTCTAAGTGCATGGAACTCTAGATTGATATAAATGACCATTTAAAACTAGTCCTATCAGCTTTGGTTTCTGAGTTATTTTTATGAAAGTTTGCAACCCTGTATTTCTGTCTTTTAAGAGAGGGGTGTCTAAATCCAATCCTTAAGGGTCCTGGTTATAATTTAAGTACCTATTACCCAAGTTAGCAAATCAGATTTAATCATTTTGATTATCTAAGCTGTGCCAAAGAAAGTAGATACTTTAAGGATCAGCATCAGTAAAGTCAAAATTAAACTTTCATGGATCAGACAGAACATGTAATTTTACACAGCTTTCCAAATTACTTCTATTAGCTAATTTACTTTGTTCTATTGGTATCCTTTGTGGAAAAACATACTTACGTAGGCTCTGTAGCAGCAGTGCACTACTGGGAGCTGGCTGCTGATTGGTGGCTGCACATATGTGCCCCTTGTCATAGCCTCACCTGATGTGTTCAGCTAGTTCCCAGTAGTGCATTGCTTCTCCTTTAACAAAGGATTCCATGGTAATGAAGCAACATTTATAATAAAATAAATTGCAAAATTGTTTAAAATTGTACAATCTTTCTGATTTATGAAAGAAAATGATTGGGTTTTGTATCTTTTTTTAAATACTGTCTATTATGGCAGGTATATAGATAGATTTGTCGTTGATTTGGAATGGTGATATTGCCACCATTGATTTGCTCCAACAATAGATCAACAACAATAATCTGAACCTGTCTTTTTCTCTAGAACACAGTTCTGCACAAGTTCATTTTTTGGATGTTACACTTAGAGCCAACATCTGTGCTTACAACATAGAGGTGGATCTATATAGAAAGAACACATCAGGAAACACTATTCTACACTTTTGATTCGTGCCACTCGAGACACCTTTTAAAATCCACCCCCAGAGGCCAGATCATACGCACTAAGCGTAACTGTACCACACAAGATACCTGTATATATGCAACTAATGCAGATATTACTTTCAAAGACTGAAGCCCAGAGGAGATGACAATAATTGATCAAATAACCAGAGCAGAACTATTACAAAAAATAAAACCAACAAAATAATAAAATAAAAAAAAACATGTTTTGTTACAACATACAGTATGGATTACAGTAAAATATGCAATATAATCCGTAATTGTCTTCCAATTCTCATAGGAGACAACACATAAAGTAAAATAATATCAAAGGGCTGTAGTTTTGTATAACGTAAAGTAAAGACCCTGGGCAATATTCTATCACCCTTCATGTTACCTGAGAATTAACAACATACATTGTTGCAATGATGAGAGGGTTGTTACAAATTCAGGGGCAGAATTTGTAAAACATGCTACTATGATATAAGATTTAATATTACATGTAGTACAACACATACAGTGTATCTTTGAACATGCAGGGGATTTGGCAATCAATATGTGGGGTGCACTAAACGTTCACTTAAAGGAACAGTCTAGTCAAAATTAAACTTTCATTATTCAGATAGGGCATGTCATTTTAATCAACTTTCCAATTTACTTTTATCATCAAATTTGCTTTGTTTTCTTGGTATTCTTAGTTGAAACTAAACCTAGGTAATCTCATATGTTAATTTCTAAACCCTTAAGGGCTGCCTCTTATTACATTTTTAAAATTGCTTTTAACAACAAGAGACTGATAAGTTCACGTGGACCATATAGATAACACTGTGTTAACGCCTAGGGAGTTATTTAAGATTTAGCACAATATAATACTAAATGCAACTCAATAGATTTTATATAGTCACAGTCATGAGATCAGGGGGATGTCAGAAGGTTCTTAGATACAAGGTAATCACAGAGGTAAAAAGTATATTAATATAATTGTGTTGGTTATGCAAAACTGGGGAATGGGTAATAAAGGGATTATGTATCTTTTAAAACAATAACAATTCTATTGTAGACTGTCCCTTTAAGGGACAGACTACTTGAGCATCTTAGAGCTATAGAAACACCCGATTTCAGTACTCCTATAGCAAAACACTTTAGGCAAGAACATAAATCAATATGAGGTGTCCAGATTGGAACATTTTATAGGCCACAACATTAATTACAACAGGTGTAATTATACAGAAATTTTCTTAAAGCTATATACAATAATGTATTAATTTACATACATCATCAGAATTTATTACATTTACATAATATGAATAAGACCCAAATTGGACCTAGACAAAAAAAAATTTTTATTAAAAAAAAGCATATATATATACATATATATATATATATACATATATATATACAGTATATATACACATAATTTTTTTTTTAAATTGCATATAGATAAAATATATTTAATAGAACAGATTAACATCCATAATGGAATTTAAACCAAAGAGATGTTTGGTTTTTAATTTTAGAATACACAATCACTCCCCCCCCCTTTTTTTTGTCTGTGACAAAGCAGGCTGTAAACCAATCAGTCATTGTACCGCCCACACCATACACTCTAGCAGTGGCTGCACACTCTTATGTTATAGGCTATGGAAACAAAATAAACATGTATCACAGAGCTGAGGGTGTTATTCTTTATAAAAGACATGAAATGCTGGGACAGGGGTGAGCCATACAGGAGGAGGGGATTAAGAGGGTGGGCTGAAGAGCCCCATGAATTTTTATTGTCCAGGGTTCTGTCACTGGCCTTGACAGACACAAAAAAAAACCCTTTAATTGCATATTTCTAAAGCTGCCACCAAGCAATGACACTTATTTTTGTTTGAGCATATCATTACAGCACTGTTGCTACCATATAACTATTAGTTTAAACCTCGCAAAGGGGTTTAACACATAATTAAATTCCGCTCCAGAGCAGCAATGCACTACAGGGATCACATTTGGTTAACCATTAAAAAAGACATATGTGTGTAGCTACCAAACAGTAGCTAGCCCTAGTAGTGCATTTCTACTCCTGAGCCTGTCTAGGTTTTGCTTTCAACAAAGGATAACAAAGGACCAAAGTAAATTTGATAATAACTTTACAATTGCATGCTGTTTCTGCACTTTGGTGTCCCTTTAAAGGGACAGAAAACACATTTTTTATATAACTGCTTGTAACAGACACTACTATAAAGAAGAATATGTACAGATACTGATATAAAAATCCAGTGTAAAGCTTTTTAAAAACTTACTTAAAAGCTCCCAGTTTAGCACTGTTCATTACGTTAGGCTGGAACACCCAGTGAAATAGGCTAAGAAAGCAGTAAGAGTAGATCCTAATCAGGGGGGGATCCGGGTCTACTCTTCCTGCTTCCTTAGCCCAGTATTAAATATGAAAAGACCCATTACACAAACAGGAGCAACCAGTAATCAGTAGACTTGAGTCTACATCTGTTACTTTGGGGCGTGGTTAGGAATGTGAAAATGAGCATAATGTTATTTAGTAATTAAAAAAAACTATACATTGTTACAAAAACACCCTCAGATGGGCCATATAAATGGATAATCTACAAAACATTTAAGCAAAGAAAAATCTTGTGTACAGTGTCCCTTTAACTGGATTGCAGTTGAGAAACACGTTGGAAATTTATTGCAGTTAAGTAAATAAGCAAAACAGATAAAATAATAAAAAAACACAAATCTGATGATTGCTGCTCTTGATATCACAGCTATCCATATAGCTAGTTTACACACAACTTGCAAAGCAATACGTTTTGGCTTCTGTCTCAATAAAAGAGAAATGTTTTCAAATTACCCCCTTGCTGCTATGTAGGTTTTGCTGCATCAACCTACTTTGAACCTTAAGGCGTTTCAAGGAAATTGGAGACAGCATCACGGTACACTTTTATTTCTTTTCTCCTCCTTTAATTATTGATCTTGTCTTCTCAACTGATGATATAAACAAGGACATGACCAAAGCAATTAAGTTATCAACATCTGCCAGTCATATGCTGCTATGTAAATACATGTCAGACATTCTTTAATTTGAGGTTAGATCAAATGATTGCCAAAAAATCAGGCTGTGTTCAAAGTCAGATCAACTAGACAGCAAAATGTTTATTTCATACTGTACCTTGTGAATGATGCTACAATTTCCAAAATGAACACAAAGGAAAGGGGTACGAGAGTGCTACAATAAAGTGTTCTACATATATTATTGCAAAATGTTCCTAAGTAACTATAGCTTTGCCCTCTGTAAAAGAGGCTAAAGAAACAGTTAAAGGGACTGTGCACTGTATTATAAATATAACATATAAATAAAGCACTGTCATAAAATATGGTAACCATTGGTGGATAGGATTGTCACTTGCCAGGTGTGCAGGATGTCCAGTAGAAACTTCACAAACAGGATGTCCATTTTATTCAAAGTCCCTGAGTGTTAAATGTAAAATGTCATCTATACTTCAATTGATTACAAATGTGGAGCAGAAAGAAGCAAAGGGCAGTCAAGGGGTTTACTAGTATTGATTGTAATGTTACTGGCATTCAAGGGGTAAAATGACTGCTTAGTTGCAGGAAAATATGCCTAGTAACATAAAGATTGGGGTCTAAGGTAAAGCTTTGAGGGGGCTTTGTGTGACCCCACAGGCAATCATTCCCAGTCCCCTAAATTGTCCAGTATTTTTTTGGAGGAAAGCTGGCAACCCTAGTGGTGGTTCCAGAAATCGGGCAAACACTTCTGGGTTTAGTCATTGATGTTCCCTGGGTGTAGACAGGGTTAGGGCAGAGGGAAGTTAAATAATATATATTTTGTATGGCAAACAATCTTTAAAGATTTTCTGTGGTTCTCCTCACTACACTTAAATTATGGGAGCAAAGCAAAGACAATGATAAAAGTCTTGGAAAGGCTCTTTCATGTCCCTTTAATGCACAATTAGAGGGATATTGGAATCCAAAATTATCAGCAGTATATTGATGATCATCAGCTCATCTGCTGATGCTCAAAATAGTATGCAGTATGCATGCAGGTTTCGCTACTATATCTTTTGGCAATAATCACGGCTTCTTTAAAGTAAATGGTGTGGTCAATATGTTCTTTGATCTGAAACATTTTCCCTTGGAATAATAAACTTTTCAGGCATCTTTATGTCTCTGCTGTATTGAATGGATGGGCATCAAATCATTATTATACATTATATTTTGGGTTCAATGTTCATTTAATTAAAATACAAATTTTGAGTCCATAGAAGCTCCACAGGAATTTTGTCTAAAATATACCGGGCCAAGTTAACATCAAGGGGTACAATCCATACCAATTGCATTTTTGCACCACTAGTCCATGGTCAATATATATTGTGAATGTGGTAGTATAATTCAATATTAATGATAGAACAGGTGTGCTTTTTCCCTCAGATAATAGATTTCTAAGGAATTTTAGTGAAGTTCTTTGCTATACAACTTTCATGTTTTTGAATGCACAATAGCAAGCGATAACAGTTAGTGCCTGGTTTTAAAAAGCGCTATAGTATTTCAGATTGCCGTAAGTGCAACACCTATCCAATGGCTTGTAATATGGCACAACAGCTTCCTATGGAAAGTAAAAGTAGCGCTATTTATGTATCGGGTGTGTTAAAAATGCTTTGGTTGAGCATTTCACTTTGATTAAAATACATTATAAGCAACAACTTTTAATACTCAACCATGCGTTTTTATTTGCAAAAGGCCAAGCCCAAAATAACACACCCTATATTATCACTTGTAATCTGGGCTACATTCATTTGCTTGAGAGGTCATCAATATTAGTGAATTTAAAGGGACATAATACTCATATGCTAAATCACTTGAAACTGATGCAGTATAACTGTAAAAAGCTGACAGGAAAATATCACCTGTATGTAAAAAAGGAAGATATTTTCCCTCACAATCTCCTCAGCTCAGCAGAGTAAGTTCTGTGTAAAAAGTTATACTCAGCTGCTCCCAGCTGCAGGTAAAAAAATAAAAAAAAAATGAAGAAATGAACAGCAGCCAATCAGCATCAGCAGTGCTGAGGTCATGACCTCTTAATGAGATTTGACTTAACTCTCATGAGATTTCATAGTAAGCTGAATAGGGAAATAATATGACAGTGCATACTAATATGCTGCTTAGAAATCCTTTACAATGGGAGGTGGCTACTGAGGAACTTATGAGATAAAATATCTTTCTTTTTTACATAGAGATGTTCAGGTGATATTTTCTAGTCAGCTTTTTACAGCTATGCTGCATCACTTTCAAGTGTTTAAACATTTGGGTATTATGTCCCTTTAAGTTATACTTTGCTTCCCTCCGTTGTGTTTTTCACATTAAAGGGACATTAAACCCACATTTTTTCTTTCATGATTCAGATAGAGAATACCATTTTAAACAACTTTCTATTTTACTTCTATTATCTAATTTGCTTCATTCTCTTGATATTCTTTCCTTAAAAGCATATCTAGATAGGCTCAGTAGCTTCTGATTGGTGGCTACACATAGATGCCTCATGTGATTGGCTCAACCATGTGCATTGCTATATCTTTAACAAAGGATATCTAAAGAATAAAGCAAATTTGATAATAGAAGTAACTTGGAATGTTGTTTAAAATTGTATTCTCTGTCTGAATCATGAAAGAATTTTTTTGGGTTTAATGTCCCTTTAAGCATAATTTTAGTCAACCTCCTTCAGGGCATACAGCTATTCTGCAATGAATGTAAAACTAAAAGACAAAGTGAAATTACATTTCAAATTAGAAGTGACTGTTGGTGGTGTAAATTTATAGGTGTGAGGTAACTGAGCTGCCACTGAGGGGTAAAAAATCAGTTTTCCTAAAGAGTTGAAAAGACCTTTGGGAGAACATAGTTTAGTTACTTATCCAGAGTTGAAAGCTGTGGAACTAGAGATTGCTGAGGTCACCTCCAACCCTTTGTAAGTTTCTTTGTAGGAAAGAGTGATCAATTTTTAACAGTCCTTCATTTCATTAGAGACAATGTCCTTGCGGTCTGGACAGGACCGGGCCCCTTTTGTAAGTCAGTTCGTAGCTGACAGTTTAATTAAATCCTGTTCAAGATAAGGTCAGGGGGTCAACCATTCATCAGCAATGCTTTACTAAAATATCAGCTCGTACCATGTTTAAATCGCAAAATCAAGTTAATGAGTTATGCACCTCTAACTAAATGAAAATTAACACAATAAGAACAACGTACAGGAAACAAAAATAACAATACACAGAGAATGTTAAACCATTTTAATTTAAAAAACAAACAAAAAAAAACAAATGCTAAGAGAAATAAGGAAAATTATATGTAAGAAACTATAGATCAGACAATTCAGATGTGCATTAAAGATGCTTTTCTTGCAAATATTTTTATATGAGTTTTTTATTTATTAAAAATTTAAACAGGAAGTTTGAACTTGAATTTTGAAAATAAAGGCACCAAACAGAAACATGCTAGTCACCAGATAGTAGACAAAACTTTATTGTCAAAGTACAGTCAGTAAACATATAAGCATGGAAAGTGTTATTGTAAAGCAAAACAAAATGATGACTTCTTGATTCAAATCACAAATTCATGATTAATTTATAATTGCTTGATTTACATAATGAATGAATCAATGTTTTTATATCATGTGTTTAACGTTTAAAAACTTCATATGTGTCATATTGTAAAATTATGATTATTTTTGCAGTATGCATGCATTTACAATTTTGATTAATTTGAAATCCTATCATTACTAAAATAATGCATTTTAACATGTGCAAGGAGCATGCACAGAAGGGAAATAAATATACAAATCACCAGCAGTTCTTCAAATCATATTTTGAATACACTGCTGTAGTATTTTGTGTTTCAATAAAGTTTTGTACTTTGAAACATTTATAAAGTACAAAAAAGGGTATATTTACCAAAATAAGCAAGTCAGTGTAAATTCCACAAAATCACTGAGTATAAAAAGCAAAAAAGAATGTAAAAAAGAGAGTGAAAACAGTCTAATTCCCTAAGGCAAATTAACTAATCACCACAAAGTCACTGACCGATGGCAAAAATCCAAATTCAGCTCCCCCGGCTACCATGGAAACAGCTGCCTGAGACGCCGGGATCTTTCATGGTGGCTTGGCATCATTTTATCACTTTCGTGTCCCTTTATCTTTCAGACAAAACCGGAGGAAGCAATGTTAATGATGTGTTTCCCTCGCATCACAAACCCTCACCTTCTCCCCATCGATTAAGGCGATGTCACAAGGTCTATACAGTGTTTTAGTCGTGTGCTACTAGAATGTTCACAATGTTTCCATAGAAAACAGTAGAATATAAGAAAGTAATATATCATTGTATTTGAGTTGGAGAACAGAGAAGAAGAAAAAAAGAACTGTATTTAATTTGTATGTGCATAGAAATTGCAGTAGAAACAATGCACAAAAAAAGGAAAATTGAACTGTAGGTTTGGTACCAAGAAATCTTGTATTAACAGTAAGGTAGGTAATTGACATTATATTTATTATAAAAGTGGAAATAATGTGAAATAATTTATTTGTATAACCATATACCAAAATAACAAGAGTATTGCAGTAGGCAGTAATACCTTTTTTATTGAACTAACAATATATAGTAAAAGACAAGCTTTCGATAATTTCCTCTCTTCATCAGGTCTAAAGCAGTACTGATCAATCTCTATAATCAAATATAGTATACATTTGATTAGTGTGTCAAAATAATGTGGAATTAACTGACAATTGACTTTACTTACTAAATATATCTTATTTATGTATAAAAGATAATAATTTATTTATATTATTATACTGGGGAACAAAAAAAGTACATAAAAAACAGGAGGAGGATATACATATATATATATATATATATATATATATATATATATATATTTATTACTTTTTCCTATAATTAACATTGAGTATACTAGTAACTTTTTCCCTCTGGGCTAGTAGCTTCAACCCCTGACTAGTAAACTATAGTAATGTTTTTCAACCCTGTATGTATATGTATATTTATTTAATATTCAAAGGTTTGTTGTCTCCTTTAATGTTTATATACTAATGCAGGGCCAACCTTAGCATTTGTGGGACCCTCAGCCCAGGGTCCTTATTCCCCTCCCTTGTATGCTCTACTCCTTGTATGGTCCACCCCTGTACTAACATTTAGTGATACCTATATCAAGAATAACACAAATTATGATGATTCCCATAAACTAAATACAACATATATATTGCACGATCTCAGAACCTCACCACTGATATTATGGGGCCACCAAAAGAGCGTGTCCCTAGGCAGGAACCCCTCTTACCCTGCACTAATGTGATTTGGTGCATTATGAGATGTTTCTCTCTCTCTCTCTCTCTCTCTCTCTCTCTCTCTCTCTCTCTCTCTCTCTATATATATATATATATATATATATATATATATATATATACACAAACATCCCATAATGCATTTTTGTATATATACAGTAAAGGAGACAGCAGCCAAATCTTCTAGTCAACAAAAGTACCTAATAAACTACCTTCACTTGCTGGTCTCATTAAACAAAATTTGCTACCACAGCTTCTATCTACTTTACTATTCAAGTCCTGGTTTGGAAAGTTTTGAAGAATATTGATTTTTGCACTCAAAGTACACTGTGAAAATCATTTTAAATGTTTCACTTGAATTATCAATTATTTAAAAGAACATGCCAGGAACTGACCTGGACATTCTCCTTGATCCTTGTGCAGAATAACAAAAATACTTTTTTTCTTTTATCTTTTTTTTTCTAAGAGTATTTTCAGTTCAAAAACCTGTAAGTGAACTTTATGCATTTAATACAAATTATAAAGAAATTAGCCAGAACTTGAATAAATAAGTTTAGCTAAGCAAATTAACTGTTTATCTTTATTCCTTACAAGCTTTTAAAGGGACGTGACACACTTTGAAGTTGTAATATAAAATATTTAATTATGCATAGCAAAAAAACTTTGCACTATATATTCGCTATTTACTTTGCTTACTTATACAGTACATTACTTTTCACTTATGTAAAATATGTTTTTGTCCCACTCTCCGTAGAGCAGGGCTTGACAAATCCATGTGCCAGTGAGCCACTAAATTAGGCAAACACTCAAACACACAAACTCACACACAAACACACACTCACAAACACTCTCTCTCACACACACACTCACACACTATAACCCATGATTAAGTATTAAAAGTTGTTAAACCAAAACATTTTAAAAGCATCTGATACATAAATAGCATAGCCTACACTTTCAATGGGAAGCAGTAGAAGAGCGCTCCTTGCCCTTTTAAAATTGTAGCTTTTGCTTGCAATATAAAATACCATTTTCACATTTAGCTCTTTTGAAAATAAGGTATTAACTGTTACCACTTGCTTGTACATTCAAAAACATGGAAGGTGTATATCAAATAATTTAACAAAAAATTACACTATTTGAGCAGTTGGACATTATCCAACATGCATTTTAGTGTTGGGCTTTATAAAAATCTATTTAGAGAAAGAACGTACCTGTGCTATATGACATGAATATTGTAGAGAGATTTGTATGTATTTGTGTACAGTATATATTAAACATAGACTAACACTCCATACCACTTGACTTTTTACCTTCTATTTGTATTCTAGCCCTAAAGATTTTTGTAATATAAATATCAGTATCATTACAAAATCACCTCCATACATTTTCAAGTATGCCTATTTAAAGTTTGCCTATTTAAAGTTTAAATTTAAAGGTGCCTATTTAAAGTTTAAATTTTCCAAATAATAAAAACGTAATTTTCCTAATCTTCCTAATTTTTTTTCCTGTTTTAAAATATTAACATACTTTAATTTGTCCTTTTAGTTGATAGCTCTACCATCCCTCCAATGCATGGCCTACTCATTAACTTAAGTAGATTTGGCATTGGGACTAAGGCAGCATTTGAGAGGCAAATAGAAAAAGGTAATAGTGTTTTATTACAAGAAATTACTATATGGGGCCCATCAGTAGGGTGTCAGTATGCTCTAATATGAAATTTCAAGCAGCTGATCTTTAATCTTTGAGACTGCTTAGTATGGTAGAGTTTAGACTTTAGTGAATGGAAAGTTGGGGGTGTCATTTTATTGTTGGACCCAGGCAGCACAATGTCTGACCCTCCAACAGTAGGAAAACAATGTTTATGGTCATATTTACCTCTGACGGCTACTTTACTTCTACACATTATACATTCAAAAGAAAGGTTTACTTGAATAAAGTTGTTATTTGAAAAATGCTTTTGAACTTTTACTGGGTGGCTCAACAGAATTAGCAGTTTAGTAAAATTGATGACTATAATGCAGAAGTAATAGTGAGCTAAACTATGGCCTAGATTAAGAGTGGAGTGCAATATTGTGCTTTCGCAAGCACGATATTTGTGCTCCACTCAGTAATACCAGTTCACGTAAATGTGCGCTGGTATTACTAGTTAGGCACAATGCAGACACGACCTTGCCTTTACATTGCCTGGAAGCCTTGCTCCAATGGGAGCCTCGTTCTCATGCTGTGTCAGACATGGCAAAGCACCTAGAGCAGCGTAGGGGGCAATTTGTGCAGCGTTGGGCAGCAAAATATATATATATATATATATATATATATATATACACATATTGACACATAAATATATATGTATATAAGCATAGCATATACATATATATTTACAGTATAAACACATTCCGCATTCACCTCAATGTAAAGGCTCTATAAGTACCTTTTTTTTTTTCAAACACCCCACGTCCCCTCACTTTAACCCCTTATTACTGCTTTGTGCAGTTTAAAAATAAAAAATAAAGATGCTCATCTTTTTATTTTAGATTAAAGAACTGTACTCTTAATTTTGGGGGATATTGGGCACATTTTCTTCATTAACCAGAAGTCTTACTGATGGTTAAATGCGCAAAGTGCAAAGTGAAGCTGTGAACTCGCGGAAGCTTTAACCAGTCACTTGTAATGGCTGGTTATTTAACTGATGTAGGCTTAGATTAAGAGTGGAGTGCTATTTTAACGTGTGCCCGCAAAGGAACAAATTTGCCCATTTATGGCCACACATTAAAATAGCGCTCCACTCTTAATCTAACCCTATATCAGTTATTTCTTCACAAATAAACACTAATGTAATGTTTAAGATACAACTTTTAGTGTAAAAATATATCCATTTATAGCTGATATAACACATCAAACATGATTTATTTTAAGTAGAAGAACTTTCACCTCCCACCTGCTACAAATAAATTGCTTCAGAAAGGAGATATGTAATAATTGCCAATTAAAGCCATTGCCACATTCACATCTGTAAAAATCTAGTCATTTATCTATTCATTATTTGTCAAAAACAAGTCATAAAATAGCAACAATTAGTCATTTAGTCATATGTGAAGGATATCACTGTATATAAAAAGTAAAAAATTGGATACTTACATTTAATTACATAATAATGGTTAAGTGGCAGATATCTACTGAATTTCTGCAGCTTTCCTTTACAAATTATTTGAGTCTCTGTTTCAAAATTGCACAATGATTTAATGTATTCTTATTCATAATCAAATTATTTTTAGGGAACAAAGTGAGAGTGGGGACAAGATCAATCAATAATAAAATCATTTAAAAAAATCCAGATGCCTCCCCTTCTGTCATTTAAATGGATAAACGCTTTTGTCCTTAGAAGGGAAAGGGATGAGAGAGTGTCAAAATTTAAACAGGCAGCAATTAAAAGGGACAGTAAACACTTCAATCTTTAGTTATGCATAGTATAATAACATTGCAATATACTTACTTATTTTGCCCCCATTTTCATGTAATTTAGCTATGAAAATTGTGCTCTTTCTAATTCTCAAAGTTGGAAATGCGTACAGCAGATTTCTCAAGGCTAACTCTGCTACATATCTTTCCCTACTTGTCCTTAAAAGATAACAACTGCAAAACAATGCATTTTACACTAGGATTATGACCATGGCTAGCTGTATTGTCTGCTGAATCCAAATATGGCAAAAGGTGGTGGGTTGCTATTAAAAACATTTGCAGCAAACAAGATGTTAATTTGTTTTAAAAGTGTTTACTTTTGGTTGATATACTATTCTATAGCAAGAAAACAGAAATGTCTGCTAATTAAAAGGCATTTACTATCCCTGTAACTGTCCCATAACAGAGCAGAATTGAACATTTAAAGGAACATTAACCCTTTCCGGTCCTATGTTGGAATATATCGACAAAGGGTTTTACCCCTTGCGGTCCAAAGTCGTATATTTTCCGACATGTTCCCTCTATGGTGCCAAAGTTCCCACTGATATTTCCTCCATAGCCCTGACATGGTGGAGTTAAATCGGCGCCTGCAGTGAGAATCCCCCGCCAGGTAGGGTCGAGAAGGGGGCAAACTCTGGATCCTTTCAATCCTTTTTGATTTCCCCACCCCTAAAATGAGGCATACTCCCTGGGGGGTGAGCTCCTCTCCCCGTGCGCTCCTACTGAGCCTGCTGTGGAGGGGCAGGTGCTGGCCTGGGGAGTATCTGTAACCTGGGTCCTTCCGCTTGCCCCCGGCTTCTTGCAGTGGTCCTGGTGCCTGCAGGCGTCTGTCTCTTACCAGTTGTCGGTACACAGCATCACAGCTAGGCTAGATGTGGCGCTGTGCACTGATCCCTGAATGGGGAGAAATGAGAGGCTGGGAGGGAGGAGCCTGGCAGCCCAACAAATAAAGTAAATAAGACCTGGTGGCGAACATATTAAAAATATATAGGACCGGAAAAGGGTTAAACTGCAGGGTACAACTACAGTAATGTATGATATAATGTGTGATAAAGAGAACAAAATATACCCACTAGAGAGAAATGGGAGGGTGCTATAGTATAATGAGTAAATAGAGGGAAAGAGAAAGAAGCCCCTAACAATAGCACTCACAAATATATATATATCACTGACTGGGAATGGACACATAAAATATAACTTTTATTGATAATATCATAACAATTTGTTAGGATTACTCACATATCTTCCTATATAATCATAAAAATGACCCCTCCTCCCCTGTGTAAAAACATGCTGAAAAGGAAAAAATCTTAAACACATATATATGTATGAGTGCAGTTATGGGGCAATTAGCCACGGTTTGTCCCATCCCACAGTCTCAACCCAAATGAAAAGCACATCTAATCTAATAAAGAAGGACACGGTCCCTCAATGGACTGTGTCCTTCTTTATTAGATTAGGTGTGCTCTCCATTTGGGTAATGTGCACAATAAACTGAAGTGTATGATACACTTGTCAACACAACAATATCACTGATCAGTGAATGTGCACTGCTTCTGTCACAGGGTACAAGAATACTTAAACTCCAAGATGGTGGCACCAGTTGGAAAATGATGCAGAGCATCCATGACCAGCACCTCATAAGGGTTTAAAAAAGATAATGTCTTTGAAGAGAGCAGCAGCAGGAAAAACAACAGCATGCTACTATAGTTGTATGCAGCACTTTAACGTCCCTTTAAGTAAGATGGTATGACTTTCATTCCAAATTATAAGGGCCCGATGATCTACGGCTCTCTGCAAGATTATCTAAGACATCTCATCAGTATTGTGAGGTCCCTCAAATAATTTTAGAAAGGCAAATTATACATTGAGAGTTGTTTATCTCATTACACAGGTTCTTTATGTAAATGAGAGATACTTTAAAATATATTGCTAAAAAAAAAACATTTAAATCTGTACACTTTGGTTGGATAAATATACAGAAAGATATGAGAAATAGGATCTTTTTAGATTTTTTTTTTCATGGGTGGGTACAGGTTTCTGCAGACCAATATAAATTAGAGCCATGTTGTCTGTGTGTGTATAGCCTGATTTCCAGGTAGCAGGACATCACTGCAGTTACTCACAGATTTACAGGCCACAACACAATGCAGAACAAAATATTAAACTACAATTCCCACTATCCTCTGCTACTAAATGCTGCTACTGGGCATTTCTTCATTTCTTTTTTTTTTTGTTTGTTCAATAACCTTCTCCCTCTGTGCAAATAACTTTTAACCAAGTAAACTATAATTATATTTTTCCACCCTGCATATAAATCTATATATATTAGACAGAAATAGGTGGCCCCTCGTTGACTTTGGCTCTATTCAGAGTCGGATTTATGCTTGTGAAAGAGCACCATCCTAAGGTCTGGCCCACAGATACAGACTGCCCATGTCTAATATATATATATATACACGGAGCTGCATAAGGTACTCGGCTGCAACGTTACTAATATAGCAAGGCAGCTCAGAGTTAAGCCTTTGGTGCTCCCTAAACTGTGTATTTTGTATTTTATATTGTAATCTACTTGTGGAGCAATTTAGTCTGAACTTGCAAACGGGCCTTTATACAAGGATCTGTTTACTTGTCTGCACTACGGCTCATGTCCTGTATGTATGTTTGTACACTTGTATTATATCTGTTCATATTGAACTTTTAAGAGACATTTGTGTCTTTTTAAGCTATCTAATAAATCTATGGTATTACACTCTGTTATATTGTATAGTGTTGTCAATTGGTAAATATTAGACACCTACACCTATACATATAATACCCCCTTACTCCCTATACTACTGGCAACGGACTACGGTGACCTGCTGGAGACGTACCAAGCACTGAAGGACTGTGGACAAACGGAAAGGGTGCAAAGGAACAGAGTATACCAACAGAAGTGCATTTAAAGTACCTCACTACTTGAGGGTACACCAGGTGAGCGCGGATATTTCCCCCACTATTATCTATACACTGATTGTGAACGTATTACACAAAGTGTGCCCCTGTCTCTTTCTATACTTTTTCATATATATATATATATATATATATATATATATATATATATATATATATATATATATATACCAAAATTCATTAAAATTATGGGGGAGATAAAAAACTGAAATTAAAATCCTCCATGTCTCAAAATTAAATCAATGTAAATATTTGCATAGGAAATTAGTACATCTAGGCACGTATCCCCGCTTGTTTTCCCCAGAAATTCTTAATACACAAAGTTTCCAATGCACAAGAGAATTGTGGGTAAGATATGCAAATTAGATATGCAAATTCTCAGTTTTCTTGCTTCACAAATACTGTTTTGATGCAGCGATCCTTTTAAACAGGATTATGACAGAAAACCAGAAATCACTCACTAGACAAGCCTGTTTCGTTCTTTTTGGAACTCATCAATAGGAGATAGATTTCTGGTTGCTGCATTGGAAAAGCTATTTTCATGGTTAAACCAAAATTCATTAAAATTATGGGGGGAGATAAAAAACTGAAATTAAAATCCTCCATGTCTCAAAATTAAATCAATGTAAATATTTCCATAGGAAATTAGTACATCTAGGCAAGTATCCCCGCTTGCTTTTCCCCAGAAATTCTTAATATACAATGTTTCCAATGCACAAGAGAATTGTGGGTAAGATATGCAAATTAAGCTGCTTATGAGGACGGCTACTTAGCCGAAACATGTCAGTTGCTATTTGCTGACCATTTCAAATTTTTTTACCCATGTTTGTGCCTTCTATGTGGAACTTTTTAAACAGACACCAAAGGTGTGAATAAAGAATATTTTTAAACTTCATCTCGCAGCCGGTGCTCCTTCCTACTTTTTACTTTGTTGCTAACTTTAACCCCAGTGAGCACGGCAAGCTTCAGTGTCCAGGTTACGTTATCCGGAGTGAGTTCCGTTCTACACAGCAGCTGTTTTTAGGAGAGCTGACGTCATCGGACGCATCGATCAGTGGAGTCTGAACCGCGCCTCTGCAAACGGCCGAGGAGGGTATGGAGAGCTGACTGGAGGAAGCAAACGCTATGGACACGATCAGGTGTCGGATCCCGGAAAGGATTTCCAGAGCGGAACTACAGTGGAGATTCAGCCTCTACCTTAAGACCGGCCAGGATTACAGGAGGCATCGGTAAGAACTTTTGTTTTGTTTTTATACTATTTTAATACTGTGATGTATTGGTATGAGAAGTACTCTCACTGACTCCCAGCTGCCTGCAGCATCTTACAGATATATTATATTGTAAAGGATTACCTAGCTCCTACAGCTAGAACCACTGTTAACCATGTTGACTGTTCCGATTAATTGGAACACACAATTGGTTTGGTGAGCCCATTAAGCCTTGAACTTCACAGACAGGTGCATCAAATCATGAGAAAATGTATTTAAAGGACCAGTCAATACAGCAGATTTGCATAATCAACAAATGCATGATAAGACAATGCAATAGCACTTAGTTTGAACTTCAAATGAGTACTAGATTTTTGTTAAATTGCAAAGTTATGTCTATTTCCACTCCTCCTGTATCATGTGACAGCCATCAACCAATCACAAATGCATATACGTATATGATGTGAATTCTTGCACATGCTCAGTAGGAGTTGGTGATTTAAAAAGTGTAAATATAAAAAGACTGTGCACATTTTGTTAATGGAAGTAAATTGGAAAGGTATTTAAAATTGCATGCTGTATCTAATTCATGAAGTTTAATTTTGACTTGAGCGTCCCTTTAAGGTGGCCAATTGCAAGTTGTTGTTTTCTTTGACTCTCCTCTGAAGAGTGGCAACATGGGGACCTCAAAACAACTCTCAAATGACCTGAAAACAAAGATTGTTCAACATTATGTTTAGGGGAAGGCTACAAAAAGCTATCAGCTACCAGATTTAAGCTGTCAGTGTCCACTGTGAGGAACATAGTGAGGACATTTTAGACCACAGGCACAGTTCTTGTTAAGGCCAGAAGTGGCAGGCCAAGTAAAATAATGGAGAGCCAAAGGCAAAGGATGGTGAGAACGTTCAAAAACAGCCCACAGACCACCTCCAAAGACCTACAACATCATCTTGCTGCAGATGGTGTCACTGTGCATCGTTCAACAATTCAGCGCACTTTGCACAAGCAGAAGCTGTATGGGAGAGTGATGCGGAAGAAGCCTTTTCTACACACACGCCACAAACAGAGTCGCTTGAGGTATGCAAACGCACATTTCAACAAGCCAACTTCATTTTGGAAGAAGGTGCTGTGGACTAATGAAACAAAGATTGAGTTATTTGGTCATAACAAGGGGCGTTATGCATGGTGGCAAAAGAACACAGCGTTCCAAGACAAACACTTGCTACCACAGTAAAATTTGGTGGATGCTCCATCATGCTGTTGGGCTGTGTGGCCAGTGCTGGTACTGGGAATCTTGTTAAAGTTGAGGGTCGCATGGATTCCCCTCAATATCAGCAGATACTTGAGAATAATGTTGAGGAATCAGTCACAAAGTTGAAGTTATTCGGGGCTGGCTATTTCAACAAGACAACTACCTAAAACACTCCTCAACATCTACTCTGGCATTCATGCAGAGGAACAAGTAGAATGTTCTGGAATGGCCATCCCAGTACCCAGACCTGAATATCATTGAAAATCTGTGGGGTGATTTGAAGCGGGCTGACCATGCTCGGCAACCATCAAACCTAACTGAACTGGAGATGTTTTGCAAGGAGGAATGGTCTAAAATACTTTCATCCAGAATCCAGACACTCATTACAGGCTAAAGGAAGCGTCTAGAGACTGTTATTTCTGCTAAAGGAGGCTCTACTAAATATTGATACAATATTTCTGTTGGGGTGCCCAAATTTATGCACCTGTCTAATTTTGTTTTGATGCATATTGCACATTTTCTGCTAAACCAATAAACCTCATTTCACTACTGAAATATTACTGTCCTTCAGTTATTTGACGGATCAAAATAAAATTGCTGATTCAAACACCCAATTATTTATAAATGAAAATCATGGAAATTGTCAGGGGTGCCTAAACTTTTGCATACGATTGTATATATATATATATATATATATATATATATATATATATATATATATATATATACACACACACAAGACCAAAGAGAGCACTCGCCGTAATTTTCATATCAATCAAAGGTGTTTATTTTCTGTGAACGTTTTCGGGGAGTGACCCCGTCCTCAGATAATTCCAAATAAACCCCGTCTGAAGACAGAGTCACTCCCCGAAAACGTTCACAGAAAATAAACACCTTTGATTGATATGAAAATTACGGCGAGTGCTCTCTTTAGTCTTGTATATGATAACTGAATGGGAAGCACCCCGGTAGCATCACGGTATAGTGAGTGCTGGACTTTTTGCACATTTATATATATATATATATATATATATATTTATATATACTGTATATATAGATAGCCTTCTGTTTTTAGTGTATTCAAAGGATAAAGCTGATGAAATACATCTGGCATATATTTATTCTGCTTCCTGCTACAGGCTTTGAGAAACCGAGAAAGAATCTTACTGTGCATTATATTCACACTTGCATCTTTTTATATTCTTCAGCAAACATTAAAATGAATTTCCTGTACCCATTGCAATCAGGCAAAAATATATGCAGTTATTTTTCAGACATTACATTTTATAGTAATTGGATTGTATCATTCTGTTCAGGCAAAAATATATGCAGTTATTTTTTTCCAGATATTAAATTTTATAGTAATTGGCTTGTATCATTCTGTTCTGATTAAGATTTGCTAGATTACCATAAGCCTTAAAATGAGTCATGGACATCTGTTTATATAACAGAGAGATTTAATTTACATAGAACACATACCAATAATTGTATTATTTATATAGCACTTTTCTCACCCAAGGGGATGCAAAGTGCTCGGTGCAACGGCATCAGCTAACAACTTATAATTGTCAGCTGATAAATAATACCTATTATTACCCAACATATATTAAAGGGACGTTGTTCTCAAAAAATATTTTATCATGCATATGACAGAGCTGCATTTGCACATGTCAAAAATGTTTTTGTCTGTATAAATGTTAAACGGACAGTAAAGTCAAAATTAAACTTGGATAGAGCATGGTATTTTAAACAAACTTCCAAGTTACTACTATTACCAGTTTTGCTTAGTTCTCTTGGTATTCTTTGTTGAAGAGTAATCCTTGGTAAACTCAGGATTGTGCACGTGTCTTTAGTCATCTGGCAGCAGTGTTTGCAACATTGTTTAAAGTAATGTTATACATAGCAGCAAACACTGCTGCCATAGACTGCTGAAGACACGTGCACGCTCCTGAGCTCCTTTCGGCCAACCCAGATTTACTCTTCAATATAAAATACCAAGAAAACAAAGCAAATGTGATCATTTTGGTTTTATTCAACACATGATTATCTATTTAAAAAAATCATAATCAAAGCACTTAAACATATGTTAGATGGTACAGAGAATACGTTTTGAATACCCTGTCCCTTTACGGTGGAGTCTAACTAACTAACAAACGGCTAGATTACGAGTTTTGCGTTATGAGCGGCTCGGTGCTAACTTGCAAGTTATTTCCACTGCTCACCTCCCTATAGCGCTGCTATTACAGGTTTGCAAAAACCCAGCGTTAGCAGGCAATATGTCAGCGTTGAGCAAAATTGAGCTCCATACCACACACAAATACCAGCGCTGCTTTGAGCTGGTTTTACGTGCTCGTGCATGATTTCCCCATAGACATCAATGGGGAGAGCTGGCTAAAAAAAGCCTAACACCTGCAATAAAGGAGCATAAAGCTCCGTAACGCAGCCCCATTGATTCGTATGGGGAAAGAAAATGTATGTTTACACCTAACACCCTAACATAAACCTAAAGTCTAAACACCCCTATTGCCACCCCCGACATCGCTGACACCTACATTACACTTATTAACCCCTAATCTGCCGCCCCGACACCGCCGCCACTTACTTACACTTATTAACCCCTAATCTGCCGCCCCCAATGTCGCCGCCACCTACATTACACTTATTAACCCCTAATCTGCCGCTGATTGGAACAGCCAATAGAATGCAAGCTCAATCCTATTGGCTGATCCAATCAGCCAATAGGATTGAAGCTCAATCCTATTGGCTGATCCAATAAGCCAATAGGATTTTTTCACCTTTAATTCCGATTGGCTGATAGAATTCAAGGGACGCCAATCGGAATTCAAGGGACGCGATCTTGGATGATGTCCCTTAAAGGAACCTTCATTCTTGAAGAGCCGTCGACAGAAGAGGATGCTCCGCACCGGATGTCTTGAAGATGGAGCCGCTCCGCATCGGAAGGATGAAGATAGAAGTTGCCGTCTGGATGAAGACTTCTGCCCGCCTGGAGGACCACTTCTTGCCGCTTGGATGAAGACTTCTCCCGGCTTCGTTGAGGACTTCTTGCCGCTTGGATGAAGACTTCTCCTGGCTTCGTTGAGGATGGATGTCCGGTCTTCAAAAACTGTAAGTGGATCTTCGGGGGTTAGTGTTAGGTTTTTTTAAGGGTTTATTGGGTGGGTTTTATTTTTAGCTTAGGGTTTGGGCTGAAAAAGAGCTAAATGCCCTTTTAAGGGCAATGCCCATTCAAATGCCCTTTTCAGGGCAATGGGGAGCTTAGGTTTTTTTAGATAGGATTTTATTTGGGGTGTTTGGTTGTGTGGGTGGTGTGTTTTACTGTTGGGGGTTGTTTGTATTTTGTTTACAGGTAAAAGAGCTTTCTTTGGGGCAATGCCCAGCAAAAGGCCCTTTTAAGGGCTATTGGCAGTTTAGTTTAGTTTAGTTTAGGGTTTTTTTATTTTGGGGGGCTTTTTTATTTTGATAGGGCTATTATATTAGGTGTAATTAGTTTAAATATTTGATAATTTCTTTTTTACTATGTGTAATTTAGTGTTTATTTCTTTTTGTAATTTAGTTAATTGTATTTAATTAATTGGGGGCGGCAGATTAGAGGTTAATAAGTGTAGGTAGTTGGTGGCTGTTGGGGGTGGCAGATTAGGGTTTAATAACTGTAATGTAGGTGGCGGCGACATTGGGGGCGTCAGATTAGGGGTGAATAAGTGTAGGTAGGTGGCAGCGATTTTGGGGCAACAGATTAGGGGTTAATAATATTTAACTAGTGTTTGCAATGCGGGAGTACGGCGGTTTAGGGGTTAATATGTTTATTATAGTGGCAGCGATGTTGGGAGCAGCAGATTAGGGGTTAATAATTTTATTTTAGTGTTTGCGATGCGGGAGGGCCTCGGTTTAGGGGTTAATAGGTAGTTTATGGGTGTTAGTGTACTTTTTAGCACTTTAGTTATGAGTTTTATGTTACGGCTTTGTAGCGTAATACCCATAACTACTGAAACTCGTAATCTAGCCATAACTGACTTACTGACTAACTAACTAACACTAACTATTTGAATTCCCATTATTTTATTGTGTGGCTTTTCATAGAGAATTCAAGTTCTTATTCATTCTAATACATTTGAAAACAACAAAACTCATTAATCACGAGGTTTTCAAATGCATTTGTGGTACAATAACACCCTTTATAGCATTTATGGGGAGAATTAAAGGGTGTTATTCCAATCAATAAAAACATTTTTTCCAGCACTTTGCACATTATTTTTGACCATTTTCATATTCTACAGTTTGAACCTATTGCCATTTAAGCCATTTTCGAGTGATATTTCTTGGTTGTTCCAGCTTTTTTCACTTTTATAGTTCTTGCACATGCTTAATTCTAATATAAACTTTTAAACTATGAACCTATTGCACTAATTATATGCAATCATCAGTATTTTCACTAATGATTGTAACAGAGTAGCTGGAGGTTTAAACGTTAATTGGAAAATTACGGAAAGTATTATAAAAAAAACGTAATTCCATGTGTCATGAATTAATATTAATGGTCAAGTAAAAATGAAACTGCATTCAAACATAGCCAGCAGTCATCATCAATTTGAGATGAATTAACTGTTATGTTTTATTTTGAACATATAAAATCATGTGGAAATCATATTTCTTATCATTTTTCACTTTTTTTCTGTGTTAAACTTGATTTTGGTGATACGTGGTTTTCTAATTTATGTTTTTTTATTCTTATTTAAACAGTAGATTTTTAGTGGTTTGGAATGGATCAAGCAACATGATATTGATGATAGTTTTGCTAATGGACACAAACTTGATGAGGACTATGGACTTTTGAACCCTAACACCAAAATGTTTTGTAAATATATAGTGGGGGTGCATTGCTTAGTAATTTGTTCTGTAAAAGCATTTATTGCTCATTTATTTGCATGTCATTTTTAAATAGTTTATAAAGTTTGTTTAACAAAACAAAAAAAAGCAAAAATATCACTAAACTTCTTTATGTGTCCACAAGGGACTTCTGATGTTTTAGAATCCAGGCCTTAAAAAATATTGTAACAAAAGCTTTTCAAGTTTGCTAAGTCCATTATTCTATATAAAAAAAGCTCACTTAGAAACATAAAATACATTTCTAAATGCACTACGACATAGAAGAACATTGCATTCAAGTTTTATTCATTTTAGGCCCTGTGTTCTGAAAATAGCAATACGATAACGAGTTTCATACCCTCCCTGGTAGTCAAGGAATCAACATGCTTATAAGTCTTTGTGTATAATGCGTAAAGATTTAGATAAAAACGACATACTTTCAGTATAACCAATAAAATCATATCAACATCTATAAACACTATCTTAATGGGACTGTAAAGGTCAAAATTAAATTGTAATGGTTCCTATAGACTATGCAATTTTAAGCAATTTTCCAATTTATTTTTATCTCATTTGTTTTGTTCTTTTGGTATCCTTTGTTGAAAAGCCTACTTAGGTAGGCTTAGGAGCCGCAACATAAATTAGTAATGCAGTATTAATTTATGTCATGTTGGTAAACTATAGGAGGCTTCCAAATTTTCTGTTTCATTTTTGCACATGGCCACCGGAACAATTTAATGAAAATTTGTCCAGAATTTTTTTCTTTCATCACTCTGTATGTTTTATCCAATCTGAAGACAGGTTTTGTCAAACAAACCTGAATTAAATACTTAACATAGCAAAATGCTATATAAAAGATTAATTTATTTTGTGAGACCACAACTAAATCTTTATCATTTGTTGTACATAGTTTAAAATCTTTCTTCTTTCTTTCTTGCTTTCTTTCTTTCCCAGAGACAAAGTGGTTAAATACACCAAAATCTTTTTAACTAAGCCATGCCACTTATCCTGCAAAAAATTGCAGTGCATACACCTTATCAAAGCATTTCTTTCTTATTTTTAGTGAGTCACATGAAGTTCAACACTTAAAGAGACATTATACACTCGTTATTTTCTTTGCATAACTGTTTTGCAGATGATCTATTTATATAGCAAATAAAGTTTTTTTTTTTTTTTTTTTTTAAATGGATAGTCCTTACCAAGCCCCAAAGTTTTAGGAGAATACCGACGTATACCTGCTCCAGCTTGCTTCTGTTAGTGTAAAGGGTCTTTTCATATGAAAGGAAGGGGTGGGGGGGAGTGTCTGATATTTCCCACTTGCAGTGGGTGTTTCAGTAACCGTTTAAACAGAGCTAAACTAGAAGCTTCTAAGTAAGTTTTTAAAAGGTTTTATACTGGATTTTTAGATCAGTATCTGTGCATATTATTCTTTATAGTAGTGTCTATTACATACAGTTATATAAAAATTGGTGTATACTGTCCCTTTAACTCAAACAACCAACTGTTGAAATTTCCTACTAAACAATTAACGTGATAGCACTAGGATGTGTAGGTTTAAGATACCATGAAATTAATTTATCTTGCACTCAAAACATTTAAAGATATAAGTAAAGTACTATAGAGAATTGAAATATGTATCACGTTACTAAATTTTCTTTGTGAACATAATCATGAATTTACTTTTGTTAGCAAATTTGCTTGGTTCATTTTGTATCCTTTGTTAAGGAATAAACCTAGCAGGCTTACAGGAGCTTGACAATATGCACGTGTCTTTAGTACTCTATGGCAGCAGTGTTTCCTATAATGTTTGTAGTAATGTAATACATTGTTGCAAACAGTGCTACCATTCAAAGCTAAAGACACGTGCACACCCCAATGCTCCTATGAACCTACATAGGTTTACTCTTCAACAAGGGATACCAAGTGAACAAAGTGAAGTAAACATTTGAATTTTTTTTTTTTTTTTTTTAAACTGTACTGTATGTTGTATCCAAACCATTAAAGTTTAATTTTATCATCTGCAACTTAAAAAAATCTTAACTTTTCAGTTTTCTTCCATGATCAAATTTGTTTAAAGCAACCCTCAATTAAAAATTATACTTTAACCCCTTAACGACTGAGGACGTGCAGGGTACGTCCTCAGAAAAAAGGCAGTTAATGCCTGAGAACGTACCCTGCACGTCCTCAGTGTGGAAAGCAGCTGGAAGCGATCCTGCTCGCTTCCAGCTGCTTTCCGGTTATTGCAGTGATGCCTCCATATGGAGGCATCCTGCAATAACCTTTTTAAGTCATCCGGTGCAGAGAGAGCCACTCTGTGGCCCTCTCTGCACCGGAGATCGGTGGCTACCTGCGTTGGTGGGTGGGAGCCGGACCGGGAGGCGGGGTGGCGGCCATCGATGGCCATGTGGATGTGAAGGGGGGCGGGATCGTGGGCGGGGGTGGCTGGGGGCGCGCACGGGCGCGCGCGCGTGCACGGGAGGGTGGGGGCGGGCGCGTGCACGGGGAGGGAGCGGGTGGGAACCGCTACACTACAGAAAATGGGAAATAAAAAATATATTAAAAAAAAAATGTTAAACAATAAGCAAGGTGGTGGGGGTTAGTCTGTGGGGGGTGGGGGGGGGGGAAGCTACACTACAGAAAAAAACCAAAAAAAACAAAAAAAAAGCATTTTTTTATTGTAAACTGGGTACTGGCAGACAGCTGCCAGTACCCAAGATGGCCCCCAATAAGGCAGAGGGGAGGGTTAGAGAGCGGTTTTGGGGGGGATCAGGGAGGTTGGGGGCTAAGGGGGGGATCCTACACAGTAGCATATGTAAATATGCTAAAAAAAAAATTCATTTTTTTTTAAAAACCCTTTTATTTTAGTACTGGCAGACTTTCTGCCAGTACTTAAGATGGCGGGGACAATTGTGGGGTGGGGGAGGGAAGGGAGCTGTTTGGGAGGGATCAGGGGGTGGGATGTGTCAGATGGGAGGCTGATCTCTACACTAAAGCTAAAATTAACCCTGCAAGCTCCCTACAAACTCCCTAATTAACCCTTTCACTGCTAGCCATAATACACGTGTGAGGCGCAACAGGATTTAGTGGCCTTCTAATTACCAGAAAGCAACGCCAAAGTCATATATGTCTGCTATTTCTGAACAAAGGGGATCCCAGACAAGCATTTACAACCATTTGTGCCATAATTGCACAAGCTGTTTGTAAATGATTTCAGTGAGAAACCTAAAATTGTGAAAAATTTTACGTTTTTTTTAATTTGATCGCATTTGGCGGTGAAATGGTGGCATGAAATATACCAAAATGTGCCTAGATCAATACTTGGGGTTGTCTACTACACTACACTAAAGTGTACTACACTACACCCAAGATGGCCCCCAATAAGGCAGAGGGGAGGGTTAGAGAGCGGTTTTGGGGGGGATCAGGGAGGTTGGGGGCTAAGGGGGGGATCCTACACAGTAGCATATGTAAATATGCTAAAAAAAAAATTCATTTTTTTTTAAAAACCCTTTTATTTTAGTACTGGCAGACTTTCTGCCAGTACTTAAGATGGCGGGGACAATTGTGGGGTGGGGGAGGGAAGGGAGCTGTTTGGGAGGGATCAGGGGGTGGGATGTGTCAGATGGGAGGCTGATCTCTACACTAAAGCTAAAATTAACCCTGCAAGCTCCCTACAAACTCCCTAATTAACCCTTTCACTGCTAGCCATAATACACGTGTGAGGCGCAACAGGATTTAGTGGCCTTCTAATTACCAGAAAGCAACGCCAAAGTCATATATGTCTGCTATTTCTGAACAAAGGGGATCCCAGACAAGCATTTACAACCATTTGTGCCATAATTGCACAAGCTGTTTGTAAATGATTTCAGTGAGAAACCTAAAATTGTGAAAAATTTTACGTTTTTTTTTAATTTGATCGCATTTGGCGGTGAAATGGTGGCATGAAATATACCAAAATGTGCCTAGATCAATACTTGGGGTTGTCTACTACACTACACTAAAGCTAAAATTAACCCTACAAGCTCCCTAAAAGCTCCCTAATTAACCCCTTAACTGCTGGGCATGATACACTTGTGGTGCGCAGTGGCATTTAGCGGCCTTCTAATTACCAAAAAGCAACGCCAAAGCCATATATGTGTGCTATTTCTGAACAAAGGGGATCCCAGAGAAGAATTTACAACCATTTATGCCATAATTGCACAAGCTGTTTGTAAATGATTTCAGTGAGAAACCTAAAGTTTGTGAAAAAATTTGTGAAAAAGTGAACAATTTTTTGTATTTGATCGCATTTGGCGGTGAAATGGTGGTATGAAATATACCAAAATTGGCCTAGATCAATACTTTGGGATGTCTACAAAAAAAAAATATATACATGTCAAGGGATATTCAGGGATTCCTGAAAGATATCAGTGTTCTAATGTAACTAGCGCTAATTTTGGAAAAAAATGGTTTGGAAATAGCAAAGTGCTACTTATATTTATGGCCCTATAACTTGCAAAAAAAGCAAAGAACATGTAAACATTGGGTATTTCTAAACTCAGGACAAAATTTAGAAACTATTTAGCATGGGTGTTTTTTGGTGGTTTTAGATATGTAACAGATTTTGGGGGTCAAAGTTAGAAAAAGTGTGTTTTTTTCCATTTTTCCTCATATTTTATCATTTTTTTTATAGTAAATTATAAGATATGATGAAAATAATGGTATCTTTAGAAAGTCCATTTAATGGCGAGAAAAACGGTATATAATATGTGTGGGTACAGTAAATGAGTAAGAAGAAAATTACAGCTAAACACAAACACCGCAAAAATGTAAAAATAGCCTTGGTCCCAAACGGACAGAAAATGGAAAAGTGCTCTGGTCACTAAGGGGTTAATGACTCAGAGAGAGCAGCAATTTTAAACAACTTTCCAATTCACTTCCATTATCAGAATGTGCACAATCTTTTTATATGCACATTTTCTGAGGCACCAGCTCCAACTGAGCATGTGCAAGAATTCACTGTTTATAAGTATATGCATTTTGTGATTGGCTGATGGCTATCACATGATGTAGTGGGACAGAAAATGGAAACTTTAGAATTTGACAGAAAAAAAAGTGCCCCCCAGTGTCTGTAATAATGTTATATATATAGCTTTCAAGTCACGTCCACCCTCATGAGCAGTCTTATATATGCTTTCATGGAAAGTATACACCAGAGAGGAGCAAATTTTATAACAAAAGTAAATTGGAAAGCTTTTTAAAGCAGCATGGTCTGTCTAAATCATAAAAGTTAAATTTTGTGTTGTACAACCCTTTAATAATAATAATAGAATGACACATTGCACAATCTAATAGTACATTTCTGGGAACCAAACCAAAAAGAAACACTGGTTAATGGCAAAGATAAATAAAAACTAATAAATCTAATTTCATAAGAAGACTGTTTCTTCCAAGTATTTGAAACACATCTATGGGGTTCAAGGGGTAAAATAACTTACTAAGAAGTAGCCATTAATTATACCCAGAGGGACACAAACCACAGTAACATGTTATGCAAGAACTGGAGAATCCCACATCTCTCTGATACTGATGAAGAGGAGGGATATGGGATACCAGAGTCTGCTTCCACAGCTGTTGTTTCTGACAGAGGCTTTTGGGAAACGCAGCAAGAGTTCAACCCAGTAGCTGAAAACAAGACAAATATTGTAATAAAAACAATAGTGATAACAAAATAATTGCTTCATCTGGTTGTCATGGTAACTATCTGATACTATTTCTCTATCATTAAAATAATCAAGGAAGCCCACAAACCAATGATGGTGTGCAGCTGTATTTCCTTGTTATATGCAGTATAATATGCTATACAGGGTTTCTCAAGCAGGGTGTGGGGACAACAAAGGGTGTCACATAGGGCTGACATATATATATAAAACTGCAATTGTGTCAAATCTATATAGAAGTACCATGTGTTAAACTAGGAAAAGAGCAGTAACCACTTATCTTGGCTACACTGAGGATCCATAGACGAGAATGCCGAGTAGTGTGCCCTGTTTGTGGGACTCTATCCGGAGGAATAGCAGAACTTTTCTATTAGAGACGGGAAGACTAAAACATCACTGTGGTGATCTGATCGGTGGAGACCAGTGGACTGACCTTCTGTGTTTGTATCACTGTTTGCTGTTGTTTTATATGAGTAAGTACACATGTAATTGCGCTGATTTTAATTATTGAATTACATGTGAATCAGAGTTTTGCTTTGTTTTTTCATGTTGTGACAGTTGGAACAAAATACTTGGAAGAAGAATTACTGAGTGGAAGAGAAAAGCAGCCAGTTCTAGAATCCTTGGTGGAACATCCTATTATAGTGATTTGTGATCTTGGACTTTGTAACATACGGACTCTTTGGTAGATTTACAAAGAGAAAGAGCAAATAACGACACTCATTAGAGTGACAGATTATTGTTCAGAAGAGAGAGAAATACGTTAATTACAAATCAAGAGGGACTTGGATAAGAGAGAGCGAGAGAAAGAGCAAAGATACGTTGATTTGGATAAGACACTAAAGCGCATGAGCGTAAGATAATTTGGCACTCATGAAAAAGGGAGAAGACTAATTTAGATAAAGAGATCTGCCAATAGTCTGTTTTTATTATAAGATTACCAAGTCCGCTATCACTGAGGAATTTTATTCATATTCTTTGAAATCAAGTTGTAAGAGAACAGGTTTATGCTCTTCTTCATGTGGATGGACTTATAATGGGGCCGATTTATCAAGTTCCGTATGGAGCTTAATGCCCCTGTTTCCACGCAAGCCATAACTTGTCTGCCTGCTCTGAGGCCGCGGACAGAAATCAACCCCATCGAATACAATCGGATTGATTGACACCCCCTGCTAGCGGCCAATTGGGCGCAAATCTGCAGGGGGCAGCATTGCACCAGCAGTTCACAAGAACTGCTGGTGTAATGATAAATCATTTATCAATGTGCAGCAGACATGATACGCTATATCGTATCATGTCCACTCGCACAATGATAAATCTACCCCAATGAGTTGAATTCAGAAATGTGAGAAATTCCTTTTATGTCAAGAGACTGGCTTTCAAAAACAAATTATATATCCATTCTACAACTATTACAAAATGTTGTAAATTAGACCAAGAGGCCAATGGATTTTCATGGAAGAATGGGGGGTGGGGGAGATGCGAAGAAGATGGAGATGAAGAGAATGAGAGTTAAAAATATAATCCTTTTTTTTATATATACAGTTAAAATGACAGTGTACACCTATTTTCATATAACTGCATGTAATAGACACTACTACAAATAAAAATATGCACAAGATACCGATATAAAAATCCAGTATAAAACCTTTTAAAAACTTACTTAGAAGTTCCCAGTTTAGCACTGTTGATTAGGTTAGGCTGGCAAACCCAGTGAAATGGGCTGGGGAAGCAGAAAGAGCAGAAACTCCCCCCTTCCCTGCATATGAAAAGACAGATTACACAATCTAGAATCTGTAGACTTGGGTTTACATCTGATAATTTGGAGCTTGGCTAGGAATCTGAAAATCAGCACAATGTTATTAACAAATAAGCAACATGATACATTGTTATCAAATCACTTCAGGGTGGGATATATAAATGGATTATCCACAAAACATTTATGAAAAGAAAAATCTAGTGTACAATGTCCCTTTAAGGGGTAACTATGATATGTTGATTTATATTGATATGATTATTTAAAGTGTAATAGGTTCTAAATTTGAATATTATAACTTTTTTTTTCTTATAGAAGGTTTAAGTTGGTGTGTACTTTAAGGAAAATCTTAAATAATAGTATTATAGATTTTATAATTACATATAAGAATTCCACTACAAGAAAATGTATGGTGGAATATCATGTATATTGTTGGTTGTCTTTTATTTCTAACTCTCCCAAGAAGAGATAAGATGGTTATATTAAGAAAAACAAATATGTATACATGTAAAATATTGTTGATGTATTTTGTTGTTATTTATTTCATGATGTAACTTGTTCTCTGCAAAACCTTAATAAAAAAATAAAAAATTACCAAGTCCTGTCCTCCATCCAAGCTGCAGGTCCAGCCTGTTCCTGACTTTGAGTTTGCCGAAACCTCTTCTACTTCCAAGTTGTTGGATTGTCTAATCTTGAATGTTTCTTCAGTTGGAGTGTTATGTGTTCCAAACACACTCCCTATGTAATTCTTTTTAAAAACATGTTCTAAATAAATAGTATATATTTTTTACATCAATATGCTGAGTGGCTTGTAAAATATCACTACCCTGTATCCTACACTTGGATTCTCATTGAATTTGATCTCCACCAGTCCTCTGTCTTTGTGGCTTAGTACCAGAGTTCCTCTTGGTTGGCGGATCATTTGGATGGGACACCAGGTTACTGGAGGAGATACAGTGAGTCCTAAATTTAGTTTTTGATTGTATATTATTGTCAGTGCTACTAAGACTCTTATTTACAACAACAATTTAATAAGATGCTTTTAATATTTTTTTTATTATTATTTAATGTTAATACAATCCTGTCAATTTCTGTCTGGTGTGCTTCAGCTGTATCCATATCTGGTTAATGTGTCTTCCAAGTTCAATTCTATAGTTTCTCTAACTAAACCTGTATATTGCTTACCTACAGTGTTTCTAAGACTTCTGTACCTGCTGCAGCAATTTTCTTTGACCTATCATTATTAGCTTTATTTATATCTGTAGAAAGGTTTCAGACATATCTCCATTCTGTTTTCAAGCAATATCAGAAAGATACACATGGCTGACAAAAATCAGAAAGACCCATACCAATGAGTAAAAGATGTATTGACAATCACAAAAAAGTGAATGAGCTGAGAGAATATTAAAGAGACTAAGAGACAGTTGATTGACATTAGAGTGAAAGTGATTGAAAATCACAATATAGATGGTTCAGCAAAACTAAATTTAGAGCTATCTGCGACATTTCATTGCAAGCCCATGTTTAAAAGATGATTCTAATACATAAGCATCTTTGAACGTATTCACTTAATTGGTGTAATTATAGTCTCTGTTTCACTTGAAGCTCTTCAAGTATATCATGCATATTTTTGAAACCTTGTTATTAGTGTAACTTTATAAAGTTTTTTTTTTTTTTTTAAATTCTTTTTATTAAGAGCAACATAGGTGAAGAACAGTATTCACATCTATTAAATACAAGTCAAGCCCAATCGCAGTTGGGCACAAAGTCATTAAGCATTTCTCATCAAAACAGCAATTTAGATGTCTGTAACATACATGAAATCTCGACAGTGTTCACCAGTAGTTAACTCTAGTTTTTGAATTTGATAAACCCATCCCGAGCCCCCCTCCCAACCTTCCCAACTAGAACTAACCAAACCCCGTACCCTCCCACACCTTTCAAACTAGAACTTAAAGTTCTTCACAATAATCTGTTACGCCTCTGGTTAGTGCTCAGTGTGGAGAAAAAAAAAAAAAAAGGTCCCTCCTCTCTCTCTATCAGGGGCTCCTCTCTGAACAAAGATCACACTCCTCTTTCTCAGTCTTTCCCTCTCCTTTATGAGTCCGTTAAGGGGAATATATGTGTCCACTCCCCCCTCAGGGAGCTTTCTAGGAATATTTCAGTGTGGCGAAAAGGCAATAATATCTGCCTCTGAATTTGCAATTCGAAGGTTAGTATTAATCTGCGCCATTTCTTTAGGAACAGGTTAAGTCTGTTGCCTACGTCCACTCTAGTGTCTATTTGTTCTATAAATAGATAAAGTTTTATTTTATTATATGTTAATTACTTTTTTTTTATAACACTGGGTTGGATGTAACGTTTTACATTATCTCTTTGTGTAGAGAGATATATTCATGAAGAACTAATCTGAAAACTGCAAGAAAGTTAAATATAAAATGACAATAGCTTAACTAATACACCAAAAGTATGCTGCAATGCTCCAAACAAAGATGATACTACAAACAGGGAGCACACAACTTTAAAAATGGCTTAATATACCACCATTTTTAGAATAAAAAACAAGAATTTTGATATCAGAACTACATTAATTCTCTCAATAAACAAATGTAAAGGTCAAATTGGATTTTTTTTTAATATCATACAGATCACAGGTCGTAATCCAAAAAAAACACTGCTATAGGCTGCTTATCTTCTTCTGCTATGACTTCTTACAGACTTCAGAAGCTAGAATAGAAATCAAACAGAGGATGAAAACATAGTATATCACACACACCACAGGAGGGTCAGCAAGAACTGTATGGATTTACTCACAAGATTCCTTAATACACACATAGGCACCATCAGTATGATGGTAAGGACACTGTGAGTATAAATCTGCATTTCTGGAGGACCAAACTGTGATGTGTATGCTATCATATGTGGGGCCCTCTGATTTCTGTTCTAGTACATAAATTATAGATCTTACCACCTTCATTTGTATATCTAGTCCACAATATAATATTTATTATGGAGTGAAAGAATAAAATCACAGCTTAAATCTTCAGAGTCTACAGAACAATATATAATTTAAGAATTTGTAGGATTTATAGCTGTGAGTAATTGGTATCCTATAATAATTCATTGTATGGCTCGCTCGCTAACACACTTATACAGTTACAATTAATACTAGTCTAGCACTCAACATGTTGGATACTTGCCTACTGATTAATATGCACTGCTGTTGTGAGACTAGGTTAACTGGTAATTAAATGAATACTGCTAGGGAATAAAATATTATTTCTTAATATTTTCATTATCAAAATTATTCACGTAAGCATTAAGTAACATGACTATGTTCAGTCTGTATCCTGCACAGTGATAGGTTAAGTATAAAATAACTATGAAGCAAAATACTACAAATGATCTGTACAGTATATACTCTGTGGATTTCCTAACCTAAAGGAAAAACGGACCTAATTATGGCACTCATGATGGTTTAGACTTTGTATACAGTTCACTAACAGCCAGCTGTAGCAGTATAACATAGAGTTAAGCTAACTAAATGAAAGGGCGGAAAAAAAGCATAAACCATATTTATTAAAACAAAATGCAGGGTAATGAACTACAGATGCGTACATTCTAAAACTGATGTATACAGCATTATTTTTGCTCATGTAGTACATATTTTTCTTTTTTAAAAGGACACAAAACTGGTGTTTGGGTACACATGCACTGAAAACTCATCACTGCATAAAGAGATAATTGACAAGACCTTTCATTAGGCTTACCTCAATCAACATATAAGCCAGCTTAATTTTTTTTTTTCTTATCATTTTAACATCTTGTTTACTGAAACTGTTTATCAATAATTAAAGGGACAGTCAACCATAGAATTGTTATTGTTTTAAAAGATAGCCAATCCCTTTATTACTCATTCCCCAGTTTTGCATAACCAACACAGTTATATTAATATACTTTTTACCTTTGTGATTACCTTGTATCTAGGAACCTTCTTCCAGCCCCCTGATCACATGACTGTGACTGTTTATTATCTATTGTCTTAAATTTAGCATTGTATTGTGCTAAATCTTAAATAACCCCCTGTGCCTGAACACAGTGTTATCTATATGGCCCACGTGTACTTTATGTCTCTTTGTGTTGAAAAGAGATTTAAAAAGCCTGTGATAAGAGGCAGCCCTCAAAGGCTTAGAAATTAGCATATGAGCCTACCTATGTTTAGTTTAAACTAAGAATACCAAGAGAAAAAAGCAAAATTGATGATAAAAGTAAATTGGAAAATCAATTAAAATTAAAAGTCCTATCTGAATAATGAAAGTTTAATTTATACTTGACTGTCCCTTTAAACTCTCGCCACAATTTGCATTATTTGGAAGAGCCATTTCACACTGGTTTAGAGAATAGAGAAGGCTTGTCCCTCTAATATTTTAAAGGGACATAAAACAGGTTGAGATCTGTGCATATCCTAAAAGGGCTAATGAATTAAAAAAGGTTTGCATTAAAAAATTGTTTAAAAATTGCTGGCAAGTATTTAAAAATAATTTTCAAAAATAAGCAAAATGAATTACATAGCTAAGCTACCTGGAGCAGCCAACTCCGCCCACTCTTATCAGTGTTTAGACACAGGCATTGTATTTCAACTGAGTTCACAGCTTCTATGCATGCTCCAGCAGATAATCCCTATGCACTTTTGTATTCTACCAAAAGAACAATAAACATAGATACAGCCATAGAAGGAAATGTGTGGGGGGAGTTAGAGCTTTACAATTCAGAAACTAAAAAGAAAGGGTTAATGGTGAGGCACTGCAGTATAAATTTGCAGGTAAAGTAATTAAAGTACACATTATTATATTTTGTCTCTATCCCAACTTGTTTTATTTCCCTTTAAGTAAAACTTGCATTGTTTTTTAGCATATTATCTTATCAGCTCTATTGATAAGAATTAGGAACAGACTGACATTTTACATGTAGCATTTTTTAACAACACTTGATGCATAAAACTGAAACGTAAAGCATAAGAAAATGGTAAAATTAGCATACACATATCAGAAAAGTAAAGTTAATTCCTGGCACAATTCTGTAAAGCTCTTATAAATGCTCTTCAGTATTCATCAATACATATCTACCATGACATTGCCACTATGTAAGAATAAGCAAACAACTGCAATGAATTATTGGGGAATTGACACTGAAAGAAATTAAAGGGAAGTTTATCGATTAGAGTTATAGCATACACTTTTAAGGGACTTTCTAATTTACTTCTGTTATCAAATTGTGCACTGTCCCTTTATATACACATTTTCTGACGCACAAGCTACTACTGAGCATGTGCAAAAGTTTATAGTCTATGTGTATATGAGTCTGTGATTGGCTTATGGCTGTCACGTGTCACGCATCAAATTGAAGTAAAATCTAAAATTTGTCAGAAAACCTGCTGCTTATTTAAAACTCAGAGCAAGTCATTTTGCATTGTCTTTTTATTATGCACTTGTTGATTATGCAATTCTACTGTATTTAAAGGGACAGTCTAGTCCAAAATAAACTTTCATGATTCAGATAGGGCATGTAATTATAAATAATTTTCCAATTTACTTTTATCACCAATTTTGCTTTGTTCTCTTGGTATTCTTAGTTGAAAGCTAAACCTAGGAGGTTCATATGCTAATTTATTAGACCTTGAAGACCGCCTCTTTTCTGAATGCATTTTGACAGTTTTTCACCTCTAGAGGGTATTATTTCATGTGCGTCATATAGATAACACTGTGCTCATGCACGTGGTGTTACCTAGGAGCCATCACTGATTGGCTAAACAGCAAGTCTGTCAAAAGAACTGAAATAAGGGGGCAGTCTGCAGAGGCTTAGATACAAGATAACCACAGAGGTAAAAGGTATATAAATATAACTGAAAAACTAGAGAATGGGTAATAAAGGGATTATCAATCTTTTAAAAAAAAATAACAATTCTGGTGTAGACTGTCCCTTTAATGGTCCTTTGAGAATGATGGCAGAAAAAGGATAAATTGTAGGTAGATGAAAATATGGCCTGCAACTGAGATGAACAACATTTTTGTTAAGAAATATCCATTTATACAATATGGGCAGAGATAAAATTCATGTGTAAGTTATATATAAACAACCAAATTAAAAAAAATCTTACAAATAGCATAAATGCGTTAACAATTACTGCTAATTAGTACCTTTAATGGTTGTATGTTTTTGTTTACTACAGATGTCGGCTCCGAGGGTTGAGTGCAACAAGTACTCATGCGATCACTGCTGTTATTCTTGCAGCACTTGGTTAATTACAGTGTTTAGTTAACATCAAAACATCTTGAAAGTGACAACATAACTTTGCTTGTATTTTCTAAGATGTGGAACAGAAAGGAAGGCGTCCAGCAAACAGACATTCACCTCCCTCCATTCAATAAGTTAGAAAAGAATTTGTATGCTGCGCCACCCCCTTAAAGGGAAAATGAGCCCAACTTGAATCCCAACATAAAAATTTTAATTACTCGTAGTAAAGAAAAAATATTTTAAACTCAGAGTTATTATTTACTGTGTTAATTTTGTGTGAAGTTTAACTCTGAAAATTGTTCCCAGAGAAGCTGGCGTGCATACGGAACAATTCAGAACACTGCCCTTGCAACATTCTACAAAGTGATTGTCATGTCAGGAGGGCAGGATATGAAACCCAATTTTTTTTTTTTTTTTGCTATTCAAGCATTGCATACAATTTTAAAAAAGTTTACAATTTGCTTCTATTATCAATTGTGCTTTGTTCCCATGGTATTCTTTGTTGAAGAGATACCTGGGTAGGCCATAATACATATACATACAGAATTAGGAAGAAGCAACAACTATTTCTGTTTGTATTTGTATTATATCCTGGGGAAAGTCTCCCTAATGGTTATGGGGGGAAACCAGATGTGGACTTGTTGCCCAATGTGCTTGGATGGATATGGCTGCACCTCACTGATGAGACCCAAAGAAGGCCAAAACAATCGTCTGGGATTGCCATTTCCCTAGTTCAGAAGATAATTGCCTGATATTTCGGGGCTGGACTGAATTTGTTAGGTGGGATCAGACTGATATACTTCAGGAAAGCATAATTGGGCTAAAAGAAGCCACCCCAGGAAATAGTGTCGCCATGGAGTGCTCTTACAAATAGATAACATTCTTGCAAAACTGCTACCACATAGCTCTCCAGACACGTGCACACTCCTTAGCTCAAGTCCCTGTTTTAAATAAAATATACCAAGAGAACAAAGAAAATGTGATAACAAAAGTAAATTAGAAAGCTGTTTAAAATTCCATGCTCTATCTGAGTCGTGGAAAAAAAATTGGGTTTGGGTTTCATGTCTCTTTAAATATTAACGATACAAGATTCAGTGATAAAGATACATTAGCTCCATTAGGAGTGTCCAAAATCAACCATCCCATACTAAAGCCAGTCTAGAAGTTTGGGATATCATTTTTTGAACAAAGTCAGATAATTTATTTGATTAAGGCCAAGGCACAGAGAAAAAAATCTGATAACAGAATAAACCTGAAAAGTTATGTTTTTTATTGTTAGCATTATCTGAACCATGCAAGTTTAATTTTGAATTCCATGTCCCTTTAATATTGTCCTTTGCCCAATCCAATCAGAATCCTTTTATTCCAGCCTTATTCCATTGATAGCCTGTATACTTTGAGCACATTTTATTATCCCAACTGTTCATACTGTATTCAGATACTTTCCAGATATACTCAGCATTTAGAATGAACCATCTTATATGATGCATGCTTCACAATACTAAAATCCAGCAATAAAAAACAACTTATTGTCTTTTGCATTACTATGCAAAAAAAAAGTAAAGATTAGGTAGGGCTGCAAAAATAATACTATGTGTTTTGGGGGATTTTAGAAGCCCTCCCAGGTTTGCATTAGCATTATTTAATTAGATCACATGACATAATATATAAATATATATATATATATATATATATATATATATATATATATACACACACAGAGCTGTGTGTGTGTATATATATATATACGGTATATATATATATATATATATATATATATATATATATATATATACACACACATATACACACACATTTATATACACACATATATACTATTTTTAATAATGCAATATTCTTTTTAACTTTAACCACTAAATGTTTCAAAGAGTTGATGTAAATTCTGATTCTATGTAATCAAACGAGATTGCTGTTTCTGTACATATCTTCTATGTTTCTATGTGGGGTATTGTACAAGTTTACATTGTTAATTCAGAGTGCAAACTAATTTTTGAAGGATAGTTATAAAATTTAGGATATGATGAAAACAAAAGTACAAAAATATGACCACAGCATACTGTATAATTGAAAACCAACGGTAATTGGATAAATGCAGAAAAATAGATCTGAAGCAGTATTTCTCTGCACTGAAGAGAGCAGGGCGCATAACATAATTATATGATAATGTAAGTGTTTTATACCAAATAGTATCATCTCTAATCTCTTTAAATAAAAGGAGATTAAGTAAGAAATATATTTATACCTATTTAAACACAGTAAGAAGCACAGTAATGCCTAATATAAAAAAAACAAAGCTAATGAACGAGGCATTAAGTATTACTTGCTTTCACATTTTTATGTCCCGCATGAATGCTTTCGGTTATAGGAAAATGAGTTTGCATTCAAATATGCTTACTTGTACTTTGTGTAATTCCATACAGTGAAAAAGTTATCAATTAAAGTATCATTTTGATGCAAATTAATAATTACATCCATTATACAATTTCTTTTTCAAAACTGGTGTAAAAAAATATATCTGTGCAGCCTCGATTCTATAAGATTTAAACAGGATTTGTTGTTTTTGTGAGGCAAATCCTTCAAATTCAATTGCCTGTATTCATTAAACCTTGCTGGAAGGAAAATCTACTGGGAATATAAAATAGCATATATAGACCATGTGTAGTCCTCATTGAGTGAATTACAAATGGGGGCCTCCTATAGAAAGAAATGTGACTGTGCAAATTAGCAGCTCCCTCTATATCCTCTTCATCTGAAGTGATTACAACATTTGTGTATTTCATTTTTCTGCTGCCCAAGATGCTGGAAAATCTGCTGCCCCTAAATTGTGACTTGAAAGTCATTATGTAATGTGACTATCCCTCAAAATTTACTTACTATTTGTGAAATCCAGAATAGAGCAGATTTCCCCTGTGATAGTTCAGCAAACTGTGCCATGGTTTGGAGTTCTGCTTTCCAGAATACATTTAGGGACCTTGAACAGTTTCAACTGCAAGCTTTAATGAACTTAGACCATTTGGATTTGTATTGCAACTTCAAATTTTCTAATTTTCCTTAGATATGGGAACATTTTTACTCTTTTGGAGGTTTGCTTGAAATCCTATTGAACCTAGGCCAGTAACATTTCTTGCACTCAGATTAAATCCATTAGTTTCATGAATACAACCTAAACAAATACAACATAAAGACTGTATAGCATAGCACAGCTGATGATACTGGTTGAAGCATAATATGTGATTTAAAGCCAAGCTCATTGCTTCGAAGAAAGCTTTTTACATTCATTTTGCATGCAGAATATATTGGTACTCACAGTCGTGAAAGGGCCTGGTTATTCTGAAACAGAAGCTCAGGCAGTGTGTGCAGCTGGTTTCGATTCAAGCGTCTAAAACATGGGAATAAAAATACATCAGGATATCAAATTCAACTTTATAACCCACTCACAAAAGTGTCTAAAAAATATGGCTGTATAAATCCAGCCTCTAAAAGCTGTCTCCTAAAAATGACATACTTCACCACCCACTGCAAACCCTTCCGGGCCTTTATTTCTTTAGCACATTGCATACTTGGTGGTTTATATTTCATACACCTGCAGTACTTGTCAGTTCATTTATGTTCTGTCGTACAAATGTTGTGATTTACTCATAACTCTGAGTAGTGTCCTAAAAGCATCTTGCTAACATTATCTTGATAGCACTATATAGTTATATTTGTTTCCCTTGTAAAATCATTCTTTGCATGAGTGAAATTATTTCTACGTTAAACTTTATATTCATTTATTTTTGACCCCCAGATGGTCTTAAAGGGTCACTAAACCCAAAATCTTTCTTTCATGATTCAGATAGAACATAAAAATTTAAACCACATTACAATTTACTTCTATGATTTATTTTGCTTCATTTTTTAGATATCCTTAGTTGAAGAAAAAGCAATGCACATGGGTGAGCAAATCACATGAGGTTTCTATGTGCAGCAACCAATCAGCAGCTACTGAGAATATCTAGATATGCTTTTCAGCAAAGAATATCAAGAGAATAAAACAAATTAGATAATAGAAGTAAATTAGAAAGATGTTTAAAAATGCATTCTCTTTCTAAATCATGAAAGAAAAAATGTGGGTGTCATGTCCCTTTAAGTTGCTTATTTAGGAACTAGTTAAAAAAGGAATCATGAGGCAAAATAGGCAGCTACCACTCACGCTGGTAAGTCAAAGGTTAAACCTGTGCCAATGAGGAGCATTTATACAGAGCACACAAACTAGTGGTGACATAAGTAGAAATAATTTGTATGAAAAGAGTTAGATGTTCTTGAGTAATCTGTGTTAGGGTAAAGATGTACATCCAGTCCTGACAGTTAAAGGGACACTGAACCCAAATTTTTCTTTCATGATTCAGATAGAGCATGCAATTTTAAGCAACTTTCTAATTTACTCCTATTATCCATTTTTCTTCGTTCTCTTGCTATCCTTATTTTAAAAGCAGGAAAGTAAATCTTAGAAACCAGCCCATTTTAGGTTCAGCACCATGGATAGCAATTGCTTATTGGAGGCTTACATTTACCCACCAATAAGCAAGCATAACTCAGGTTCTCATCCAAAAATGGGCCGTCTCCTATGCATCACATTCCTGCTTTTTACATAAAGATAGCAAGAGAATGAAGAAAAATTTAAAATAGGAGTAAATTAGAAAGTTGCCTAAAATTGCATGCTCTATCTGAATCATGAAAGAAAAAAATTGGGTGTATTGGTTCTTTTAAATTGCAGAATCTGTGAAGCATGTTTACAGACTCAGTGCCCCCCCCTATGTTAGTTGGGTTAAAATGCCCACCAAGATTTTTAAAGTACCCCTTTCACATTATAAAATTATAAGCATCTGAATATCTGTATATTAAAATACTTATTTTTATTGGTTTGTACAAATTTATAAAAAAAATCTTTGCTTTGGCTGTTTAAAGGGATAATCTAGTCAAAATTAAACTTTCATGATTCAGATAGAGCATGCAATTTTAAGCAACTTTCTAATTTACTCCTATTATCAATTTTTCTTCATTCTCTTTGTATCTTTATTTGAAAAAGCAAGAATGTAAGCTTAGGAGCCGGACCATTGTTGGTTTAGCACCTGGGTAGCAATTTCTGATTGGTGTCTAAATGTAGCCACCAATCAGCAAGCGCTACCCAGGTTCTGAGCCAAAAATGGTCCGGCTCCTAATCTTATATTCAAATAAAGATAGCCAGAGAATGAAGAAAAATTGATAATAGGAGTAAATTAGAAAGTTGCTTAAAATGTCTTGTTCTATCTGAATTATATAAGTTTAATTTTGACTAGACTATTCCTTTAACTAAGAATATTAAATATAAAGTGAATACAGTAACCTACCTTTACATCTTTAAAGGAACAGTAACTATTTAAAAACATACTTAACAAACTATTGCAATTCAGGTAAAATTATGAATGCTTAGACTTGGTCATACTTAGAGTAATGTATCTGTTGTATTGTGAAAATTAAAGAACAGCAAATTATATTTGATGTTTCACATTTACTATGGAATAAAAGTTAACATTCAAATATAAAATATTATCATGTTAATTTTGAATGTAACATTTGAATATTCAGATGTTACAAATGAATGTTACATTTAAATAAAGTTTTAAGCCTACAAGAATCAACTTACAAATGTTAAAGGGCAGTAAATATAATATTTATTTTTACTCCTCCTTTATGTGCAGCTTCATAAAGTTTACTTTCATATGTTTTAACACTCCTAAAGTACCAATTTGGCGTCACCTGCAGTATGACCAATCAAAATCCCCTTTACTAAAAAGAAACAGACCCCCTGCAATAGTAGGACACAGATTACATATGTCCCCTGACTTCTCTATATTTAACATTTGCCAGAAATTTATTATTTTTAACAAATTTGCAAAACATTTTCCAATCTCTTCTAATTAGTTGCCTTATATACAGTACTGTTGTATGCACTTAGCAGCAGAGGGAGAGGTTTACACTGTATAATAATTTTTATTTTTTTAAAAGCTTATCTTTCCTCTAATATAAATTTATACAGATGTGTTAACTGCTCTGTCTCTTTAGAAGAGTATATATGAAGCCAACCATGTCCCTGGAACTGTATCTTTTCCACAATTAGCTCCCACTGCAGGATTAATTAATTTCATGTTAATGAGAGGCTTATAACAAATATACTTGGATTAATTGTGAAGCTAAAGTCATTTTGTACTGCACTGAGTATTTCCCATGGGAGTTCTGGATTTGTCGGAAAATTGGTACAAAAATATGCACAGCTGACTGTCACCGGCACGTCTTTCCTTGTGTCATGATTAAACTTTGTGAGAGTTTATAGCCAATGTGTATCTCATTCTGATGTAATGATTGTTCAAGGACGAATTTTGTTTGTTAATATTTACCACAACTTCAATAAAAAATTATTTAAAAAAAAAAAAAAAAAAACTTTGTGAGAGTTGATAAACCCAGTCTACAAGCACAATATGAGGAAGAAGGAAGGCTGAGTCCAGGTGTCAATAAACAGGTTTATTGCGGAGCAGGCTTTCTGGATACAAGGTAAGCTCCTATCTTACGCGTTTCGCGCATGGGCACATGCGCTTCATCTGTGCTAGCTGTGCTAGCTGCTTAAGGCATTGTTTGGGTTAACACACAAACACCACCCGTGCTAATAAGGTTCTTAATTTCAATGTTAATCTATGGAGATTTATCAAATTTACCAAATTTACATTACAACCACTGATATAGGACAGATTTCTTGACTTTTTCAGTAGCAATCACTCCAGGTATTATATATTTCATTTTGATTTATATGCGAGAAGGACAACTACATGTTTTTCACAGATCTTTTTTTTATATACAAAACAGTGTACATGGAATAACATATACAAGGTGTTGTAAACACATACCTTCATGTTAAATCAATAATGTCTCTGATAAAGTACAACTACATCTTAAACATATAGTTGTAATTTGGGAAAGGTGGGTAGGAAGGGGATGGCAAGCTCTAGTCTCTGGTTGTATGGTAAATAAAAGAGTAGGGTACTGGGAATATTGCATGGAAATTGTGGGGTGCCAATTGGGTTTAATCAAGGTCACCCAATCCTCCCATATGAGTTCATATAGGTCGATCTTATTTAGAGTAAAGAATACGTTCTTTTCTATTGAGTTAATGTAAGCCATGATTTCCAAGATAGATTTACAACATGGGGGCTACTATTTTTCCAGGCTCTGGCTATAGCTAACTTTATGGTGGTGAAAACATAAATGTATAAGTAGCTCTGGTGCTTGGGGAGGGGGTGAAGGCCTTTATGGAGAAGGACTGTTTCTGGAGTCCTTAGAACTCGGATGCCTAAATTAGCTAGTGTAGCAAAAACCCTATTCCAAAGCGGCTTAATTTTGGGGCAGCCCCACCAAATGTGTCTCCTGGAAGACCGCAAGACCTCCAACAGAGAGGGGTAGTAATCAGGTTAAGTTTAAACAGTTTCATAGGAACAAAGTAGCTGTGGGTAAGCAGTTTGTAAAATGTTCCAAATAGGGTTGTACAGTAAATGGCTTTGGGGGTAAGGTCAAAGGCTTTGGACCAAATTTGTGGTGGTATTGTGGTATGAAGGATGTTTTCCCATTTCAGTAGATGGGCTGCTTTATCGAGAGGGAGTGCCACTTCCATTAGTAGGTAGTGTTGGGACATGGGTCTGTGTAATTTTCCACCTCTCTGCCACCTGGCTTCCTAAGAGGTCAAAGGGAGGGGAGCAGATGGGGAAAAACCCCAAGCACAGAGGATGCTCTTAAATCTTGTATATTCAAAATGTGATCTTAGGGGGATGGCCCGGGAACCTGCTAGCTGGGTGAGGGTAGGAAATTTCTTTTGGGAATGAGAGATCATCAAATCATTGATCTGTGTAAGTGTTTCACAGATCTTGACACATTTGCTTTAGAGCTATGGAGTAAAACCTATTTCTTATCGTAGATACAGCAAATCTCTGGAATGTTGAAAAGGCACATAATAAGAATAGCTTGTCGTAGACACAGATAATGTGCTCACATATATATATCTAACTGCAGACTATTATGTTGTGCAGAAGACGACAATAAGATTTATACGACCACCTCTATTTATCTAATTTATCTTCATACAACTTTTATCTGGGTCATTTATCTGTGACAAACTTTACTTGGTACACTTCACTGTGGTACAGTCCATTTAACACATTTCATCAATAATATTAAATGTCAATTTATATCCATTATATATAGGTACACACACACCAAATTGTATTAAATAATTTCTATTAAATATATAATTTCAACTTAACATTAACTGCATCTTGGAATGTGAGTAGAAGTTACATGGCGTTTATATATGTGTGTCTGTGTATATATATAAAGGTGAGTCATTGTGAACCTCATTTGCATATCTTACCCAGATTCCTTTGCTGCATTGGAACCAGTGTAGTCACTGAGTTTCTAGGTTTAAAGCAAGTCTTCTGACTTGTTTAGATTTGTAAATGGTTTACACAATGAGTTATTTTCTCTATATATTATATATATATATATATATATATATATATATATATATATATATATATATATATATATATATATATAAAACTTCCACAGAATGCAGGCACTCACTGGTCTTGGTAAAATGTAACAATTTTATTTAAACATCGTTAAAATGACATAACGTTTCGGCCCCAATTCGTGCCTTTGTCAAATGTCAGCATGAGAACATAAGAATATGCAGCACACTTAAAACCAATATGACACACAATTAAAACATACCCCTTTTAAAGATGAGAGATAACTTTTGCCGCCATGCCGCCACTCACGTCTTCCCATTCATGGCAATGCCGTCACGTACGCAACGTAACGTGCCTAGCGTGATGACGCATGGCACGGCATTGCCATAGCGACGTCGGATAGCCTCACGCGTCAGAGTGGGAAGTATCTTAATCACGCATACGTATTGCTGTCTAAAGCATCTATGTGTAATTGTTGCTATTAGCAACTAAACAATCATAAATACATATAGCGTATTGAGTTTGGACATAGCGGTCATACAAAAAGCCCTAGATAGTAGTGGGTACATGCTCTTTGATGGCACATTGGGACATAACCTGGATCGATGGTAGAATATAATTTTTGTTGCTGCATGCAATAAACTGTCATACTCGTAATACAAAGAAGGAGACCAAACGAAGGGTCATCTTAGGAGTATAGGTAATAATTACCAAAAAAAAAAAATAGTTAAAAGCATCAGCACAAATGAGGCATATAAAACCTTGCTATCAAAGCACATCAATCAGATGAAGATAAGTTAAAACCCAACACTTTAGAAGTAAATCTATTTATAGCCCCTAATACAAGGCATTAGCATATGTATTAATTAAAGGTGAAGAATCGCATATATAATGGCATCGTGCCTCCCTGGGGTACATATAGAAACTTTTTGAACAGTGAGCTATCATTTAGAGGTCAATAGGCAAAAAAGGGGATAAAGGATGCACCGGCAGTCGATCAGGCGTGTTAAGAAAGATTTATTTGAAGAAAACTTAAAAGTTCATAAATGGACAATACTTTCTAGGACAAGTGTGAGGGGTTTGTTCCACCCCAAGGACTGCTTGCTGACGCGTTTCGGCTCCACAGGCCGTAATCGTAGCTGCAGTCACTTGCTCCAATGGTCCTTAAGTACCATTTGGAGTCAGCTAATAGGTTAAAATCAGTTACACCCTTTTTTACCTGTGGTGGAACAAATACTACCCTTAAAGTCTGCATTTGACAAATATGGACATAATTAGACAATTTGTATATGTCCATTAGTGCCGGTAACATTTGCACTTTCCTTATCATTTAGAGGTGTCCAGGGCAGAAAACATCCCAATGTTGTATTAGTAGAATGGGCTAAAGTCCAGTGAGGTGTTAAGGCCTTTGGGAACCAACGTGTCCAACCTGTGAATCCATCTGCTTTCAAGTTGGAGCAGTCTATTGGCTCTAGTTCCCCCTCTTGACATGGGAGGTACGTGATCTATTAACATAGACCTGATGCTAGACACGGAGTGTGTCAAAGCCACACAGTGGTGTGCCACTGGCTGATCTGACTCGCCAGATTTTAACGCAGCACGGATTGCGCATTGGTGGTTCGCCATCCTATCGCGGAATGGGGTGATCGTCTTACCCACATATACACTGGAACAAGGACAAATTAATATGTATATTACATAGTTACTCATGCAACTCAAACGATGATTTATCTTGTACCTCTTGTTCGAATGTGGGTGCTGGAAAGAGTTACCTCTGGTCATGCTGTTGCATGTGGTGCAATTACCACAGGGGAAACAACCCATTTTGGAGGGTTTGAGCCATGATTCCTTGCGGTAGTGTTTGACAGGATCCGACTTTACTAAGTGGTCCCTGAGGTTCTTGGCTCTACGATAAACCAATCTTGGCAGTGGCATGTTGCGAAAGGGTAATGTGGGATCAGTCTCCACAACCGGCCAATGCTTGCGCACCGCTCCTGTCAACTTTTCATTACTGGGTGTGTAGGTGGTAAACAGGTTTAACTGTTCACGTTTGACGTTACTCTGTCTTTTAAGGCCATCCATATGCAGCTTCTCTTGTGTCTTAGTAATTTCTCTGGCATACCCTCTGTTGCTTAGTTTTTTGATAGCTCACTATTGTTTCTCAGGACTCTGGTAAGCTGGGAGGTTATGACACCTTGCTTTTGGTGTGCAGGGTGGAAGCTTCTGGCATCCAATAAAGAATTGCAGTCCGTGGGTTTAGTGTACAAGGATGTACCGAACCGCACCTTGCCTGATTCATCCACCTTGAACACATTAAGGTCTAGAAAATGTACATTAGTAAAATCATATTCAAGCTTGAAGTTGCATCGTTTGAGTTGCATGAGTAACTATGTAATATACATATTAATTTGTCCTTGTTCCAGTGTATATGTGGGTAAGACGATCACCCCATTCCGCGATAGGATGGCGAACCACTGATGCGCAATCCATGCTGCGTTAAAATCTGGCGAGTCAGATCAGCCAGTGGCACGCCACTGTGTGGCTTTGAAACACTCCGTGTCTAGCATCAGGTCTATGTTAATAGATCACGTACCTCCCATGTCAAGAGGGGGAGATAGAGCCAATAGACTGCTCCAACTTGAAAGCAGATGGATTCACAGGTTGGACACGTTGGTTCCCAAAGGCCTTAACACCTCACTGGACTTTAGCCCATTCTACTAATACAACATTGGGATGTTTTCTGCCCTGGACACCTCTAAATGATAGCTCACTGTTCAAAAAGTTTCTATATTTACCCCAGGGAGGCACGATGCCATTATGTATGCGATTCTTCACCTTTAATTAATACACATGCTAATGCCTTGTATTATAAATAATTATTAAATAGATTTACTTCTAAAGTGTTGGGTTTTAACTTATCTTCATCTGATTGATGTGCTTTGATAGCAAGGTTTTATATGCCTCATTTGTGCTGATGCTTTTAACTATTTTTTTTTGGTAATTATTACCTATACTCCTAGGATGACCCTTCGTTTGGTCTCCTTCTTTGTATTACGAGTATGACAGTTTATTGCATGCAGCAACAAAAATTATATTCTACCATCGATCCAGGTTATGTCCCAATGTGGGCTTTTTGTATGACCGCTATGTCCAAACTCAATACGCTATATGTATTTATGATTGTTTGGTTGCTAATAGCAAAAATTACACATAGATGCTTTAGACAGCAATACATATGCGTGATTAAGATACTTCCCACTCTGACGCGTGAGGCTATCCGACATCGCTATGGCAACGCCGTGCCATGCGTCATCACGCTAGGCACGTTACGTGCGTATGTGACGTCATTGCCATGAATGGGAAGACGCGAGTGGCGGCATTTAATTGTGTGTCATATTGGTTTTAAGTGTGCTGCATATTCTTATGTTCTCATGCTGACATTTGACAAAAGCACGAATTGGGGCCGAAACGTTATGTCATTTTAACGATGTTTAAATAAAATTGTTACATTTTACATAGACCAGTGAGTGCCTGCATTCTGTGGAAGTTTTGGATGATTTACAGCAGAGCACCGTGGCATTTATGGAGTGGTGAGATTGTGCTTTCCCTTTAAGGAACTGTATATATATATATATATATATATATATATATATATATATATATATTAAGAAAGGACAAGCAATAGTAATCCAGCTACTACAGACACAAGTTTCTTCTCTTGTCTGAAAAATAAGGCATTGTCAATTTATGATACAGATAGACAACTTGGATTGTGAGGAAAATTTTTCCACCCAGTTCTTTTTTATTAAACCAAAAACTACTTAAGAGGGGGAGATCTGCCTAGCACAAAAAAATCCAACAAAACTACTCTGACTACACATTTAATCAAAGTGATTTTGTTGTGTCAAAATTCCTTTAAATCTTTCATCAAAGACAAAAATATTACAGAGCTGAAGAAATGCTTAGTTGTTTCCAATTAAGACAAATGAAAGAGCTCTTTGTGGAATTTCAATCGGTCCAAGCTTTCTAAGAAGGCCTCATCTTGATAGATAAAATATTGCTCCATAATGATATACACAAAGTATTACAGTCTTTTGTTAGGGCAAACTTGTGATTATCACAATTCAATCAGTCATTTTGAAACATGTTTTTAAGGATACCAATAATTACATTTACTTAATAAATCTTCTTATGTTTGCTGTATATAAATGTTCTCACAGACAAAGGACATTCAGCGTCTTATTTATCTAATTTGATTTAGGAAATATGCAAAAGAACATCTTGTGTTTATCATTGTAAACAAAATCACTGTCAATAGAGCAAAGGCAAGATTACAAGTCGCGGGTTATGAGTTTTACACGCAAGATATGGTCTTTTCACAATCAATTAACATTGCGCAGCTATTACAAGTCTTGAAAAATCACGATTGCTTGCGTGCTAAGGCCTTGAACGTAACAATCCTTTCCGCGCTCGAACAGTTGTAGTTAACAGTTTTCCGCAACATAAAAGTCTCAGGAAACACTTAAAAAATACATTACAAAGTACACTCATATTAAAACTGTCTAATAACGATTATTTAAAAAAAAAATTGCACACACAAGGTATAAGGGCTCAAAAATAGGAGATCTCGGATGTTAGGAAAAAAAGATGACGCAGGGATTTTACATTGACATATATACATAGTCACATACATGCATTTTCGAATGGGAAGGAGATGCATACATTACAAACATTCACAATGAAAATAGTAATGTAGAACCATTAAAATAGAATAATTGAACGATTCCCACATAAATACGCAAGAAAAAAATTGTATTGCTAACAACACATTGAAATAAATAAAAAATTGTATTTGCCTTGTATTTGCTGATAGTACCTATTCTCAAACATAAAACAATTATACTTTAAAATGAACTCTATTCCTTCTAATATAAAGGAGATGTGTTTCTCAGACTTGTTCCACTTGGCACATTTGGATGCTATTGCTGAGATCCCTTTATTATGTGGAATAGATGTATATAATGACAATACATCACAAGAGATCCACAATGAGTGGTCACCCCAAGTTAGACCCTCAAATCTCTGTATGAAATCCATAGTGTCTCTCACATAAGACTTGATATTCTTTACCATTGGTTGTAAATAACCATCAATGTATTTTGATAGATGGTCAGTGATGGAGTCTATACCAGAGATGATTGGTCTCCCTGGGGGGTTCACTGAATCCTTGTGGATCTTTGGGAAGTGATAGAATATTGGAGTGCATGGCTTTGGTTCATAGATATATTTGAATTCATCTTCATCCAAAATGTTATCTTTTTTGGCTTTAATTAAAGGGATACAAACCCCAATTTTTTTTTTCATTATTCAGATAGAGCATGCTTTCTAATTTATTTATTTATTATTTATTTATTTACTTTCTAATTTATTTATATTATCTATTTTTCTTCTTTCTCTTGCTATCTCTATTTGAAAAAGCAGGAATGGAAGGTTAAAAGAACCAGCCCATTTTTGGTTCAGCACCTTGGTAGAGCTTGCTGATTGGTTTGCTACATTTAGTAACCAATCAGCAAGAGCTACTTAGGTGCTGAAATAAAAATGGGCCGGCTCTTAAGCTTACTTACTTAAAGAAAAATTAATAATCGGAGTAAATTAGAAAGTTTCTTAAAATTGCATGCTCTATCTGAATCATGAAAAAAAAAAAAATTGGGTTTAGTATCCCTTTAATAATTGGTATCGTTCTTTATTACAGCTTTCCATAGGGTTAGCAGATAATAATTTTTAGGTGGTCTTGCAATTCAACAAATTATAGTCTTCTTTCACATATTCTGTCTTCTATCAACAGGAACAAGGTACCCGTTTCCTACATATAGCAGCAACCTGAGAAAGGTTTCAATAATCTACTTCTGAAGTTGGAATTGGAAATATTTTACAATTCCGACATTTTTCCACCTGTGCTGGCCCCCAATTGCATGGCAAGGTCTTTCATACGCAAGTACTGTTACTTTTTATGAACTGCTGATCACAAATTGCATTGCATATTTCATATATCTGTTTATGTGCTTAAAGCCTGTGTGCGTTTTTCTAAGTGTTTTTTACGTTTATTTTAAACAGTGTTTTTTATTTTTTGTTCAGTAGGACAATTTGGGGGGATTCGTTATTTATCTTAAGTGTGCTGATATTTGGCTTTCGTTTGTTTTTTATTGGACTTTGGTATACAGAGATAATATAAAGTAGCAAGTGTATTTACAGATAAAACAAGGATATTGGATTTCCCTGCAAGCTCAACCCATTTTAATGGATTGTGGTTTCAAAGAACAGTTATTTCATATATAAAAATAAACATACAAATTAAATTTATCATACATTTTATACTCTGCAACTGGTATAACAAGTAGTTGGAAACACATCAAAGAGATACTAAACCCAATTTTTTTTCTTTCATGATTCAGATAGAGCAATTTTAAGCAACTTTCTAATTTACTCCTATAATCAAATTTTCTTCGTTCTCTTGCTATCTTTATTTAGAAAGCAGGAATGTAAAGCTTACGGACCAGCCCATTTTAGGTTCAGCACCCTGGATAGTGTTTGCTTATTGGTGGCTACATTTAAGCCACCAATAAGTAAGCATAACCCAGCTTCTCAACCAAAAATGTGCCGGCTCCAAAGCTTTACATTCCTGCTTTTTAAATAAAGATAGCAAGAGAACGAAGAAAAAATGATAATAGGAGTAAATTAGAAAGTTGCATTTTCTATCTGAACCAGAACCTTTAGTAAGCATACAAACCCTGTACTTCTTATATTTTCTCACACCTTAATTAATACTATATAACGTTCTCAATGGGGAAAACAATTTGTAAGTATATCATTCAGAACAGCCTCCTTTCATAGTTGGAGACCTATGTGTCTGATCACAAATAGCAACATGTATATCACTTCTTATATAGCACACATATCTCTTCCCCAGAAAATGTAGAAATCTAATACCAAAGAAAATTATTACAAAGTGAAAACTCACAATCTCTCGAGTTCCTTCATGTCATCAAAAACTCCACGCTCCACACTGACGATCTGATTTTCCATTAGTTGTCTGAAAAAACGAAAACACAATATTTTATTTATCTCTTTTTACGTCTAGTAAATTGAAAAATTCTTTATCATAAATTTTATAATCAAGTAAAAAAAAAAAACACACTGAAACATCATAGTAGAAATAAGAGTGATAACGGCTCTACGCAGGAGAAATTATTAAAATTGAGATTTAAAGGGCTATACCAAAAAGTGCTGCGAAAACGTGCTAAAAACCCAAAATGCTTCTTTCATGATTCGTATAGAACATGCCATTTTAATCAACTTTCCAATATACTTCAATTATCTAATTTGTTTTGTTCTCTTGGTATATTTTGTTGAATAGCATACCTAAGTAGATTTATTAACAGCAATGCACTACTGTAAGCTAGCTGCTGATTGGTGGCTGCACATATATGCCTCTTTTCATTGGCTCACATGATGTGTACAGCAAGCTCCCAGTAGTGCATTGTTGCTCCTCACAAAGAGAATGAAGAAAAATTGATAATAGACGTAAATTGGAAACTTGTTTTAAATTTATCTAAATAATGAAAGAAAATCTTTGGGTTTCATGTCCCTTTAAACCCTGAATATTCACTGTCCTGATTGGGGATTATTGATGAACAATTAGAACACAAATTAAAGTTAGATTTTTATTCTACTTGGACACCAACCACTTTTGGATAGATATTGATCGTTGGTCATAAATACATTTTGTTACTGCAAGCTGTATAGTTTTCTGTACATGTGGAATTACATAACATGTCAGTATACAGATATTTGTTCATAGAATCAATGTCAAAGAAATATCAAATTGAGGAATTTAGGAAGAGGGAACATTTTTGGAAACCATTAAAGGGACACTCAAGTTAAATTAAATTTTCATGATTCAGATACAGCATGTAATTTTAAACAACTTTCCGATTTACTTCCATTAAAAAAAATGTGCACAGTCTTTTATATTTACACTTTTTGAGTCACCAGATCCTACTGAGCATGTGCAAGAATTCACAGACTATACGTATATGCATTTGTGATTGGCTGATTGCTATCACATGGTACAAGGGGAGTGGAAATATACATAACTTTGAAAATTGTTATAAAAAAAATCTACTGCTTATTTGAAGTTCAGACTAAGTGCTATTGCATTGTCTTGTTATCTTGCATTTGTTGATTATGCAAATATAATGTGTTGACTGGTCCTTTAAGTTTTGTCTTGGTCTTTAGCTCTAGATAATTCTGGAACCAACAACACCATTTGTAGTTCTATTATACCTGCATTAAAGGGATATGAAACCCAAAAATGTACCTTTTGTGATTCAGACAGAGCGTACCATTTTTAAAAAAGTTTCCATTTTAATCAAATTTGCTTCTTTGCCATCATATTCTATGTTGAAGAGATACCTAGGTAGGCATATGGAGCAGCACTACATAGCAGGAACTAGTGCTGACATCTAGTGCTCTTGGAAATGGATAACATTCTTGCAAAACTGCTGCCATATAGGGCTACAGAAATGGGCCGGCTCCTAAGCATACGTCCCTGCTTTGCAACAAAAGATACCAAGAGAACACCAAAAAATTGGTAAAAGGAGTAAATTAGAAAGTTGTTTACAATTGCATGCTCTATCAAAATCATGAAAGAAAATGTTGGGGTTTCATAGCCCTTTAATGTAGATCTGTATAGTTGTTTGCTGCTATAATCATTCAAGACTAGTTACTTTGTCTACAATGTACATCAATTCACTCACTCAGGGATTACTAAAATCTTGTGAATGTACATGACAAATTGATGTCTATAGAAATGGATTTTAATAAGGCCACAAAGGAAGAGCAAAAAAAAATCCCCTAAATCTCTTTGTTTACATTTACCAGGAGGTTAGATCAATGTTCTGATTACCAGTTAGTTAGTAATGTGTGCTTTCCTTCTAAGGGCAATTCTCATGTTCTATTGACACAAGGGAGCTTCTTATGGTCTACTAAGACCCTTGTGAACTTGAGGAACTAGGTATTGGCCAATGAAATGGTTTCATGGAAGAACTAACTATGCATTTATGAATACAGGTGCTGACATGGGGGGTGTATTATCACTCGTTTTTTCACAATTGTTTTTTTCCATCTCTAAAGAGTCTGAAATAATGTATTACATTGTAGGAAATTAAACTAGATTACAAAAACAAATGCTCTCCTGAGCATAAATACATTCCAGTGGTACTGTTAAACTGATACACATGGTGCCTTAAAGACAGCTAACATATTAACTCATCATCTGTTGTGCATTTTAGATATAAGTCATCAAACTGGAAATTAACTACATGTCATCCTAGCCCCTAGAGATTGAAGATACCAACCAATCCCTGAAGGATTTCCAAATTCCCATGCTTATATCATCCAGAATTTTATGATTCTCCCACATATATGATGGAACAAAACAGATGAATTCAACTTTCCTCAACATCCCCTCATTAAAAATAATTTTCAAGAATGAAGAAAGATATTATTTGTTAACCGCAAAGCTAATTTGTTACATCAAACATACTTGTTAATAATTACATCCCGGACGAGGAAGACCTGCTTTTTGTGACGTTGCTCTGTACCCTAAAGGTCCCTTAAAAGGCAATGTCTGTTGCAAAACAATACTTTATAAAATATTTACTGGTTTACAATTTATTTACTACCATTTTTAACATTTAACACAGATTTGTTTTATACCCCTCAACTCTCCCTCACCACTCTCCTAAAAAAACTATCACCTAGATTTAGAGTTTTGCGTTAGAAGGGGTGCATTAGCTACGCGTGTTTTTTCCCCCCGCACCTTTTAAACAACGCTGGTATTTAGAGTTCTCTGAAGGGCTGCGTTAGGCTCCAAAAAGGGAGCGTAGAGCATAATTTACCACCACTTCAACTATAAATACCAGCGTTGCTTATGGACGCGGCCAGCTTCAAAAACGTGCTTGTGCACGATTCCCCCATAGGAAACAATGTGGCAGTTTGAGCTGAAAAAAACCCTAACACCTGCAAAAAAGCAGCGTTCAGCTCCTAACGCAGCCTCATTGTTTCCTAAGGGGAAACACTTCCTAAGTCTGCACCTAACACCCTAACATGAACCCCGAGTCTAAACACCCCTAACCTTATACTTATTAACCCCTAATCTGCCGACCCCGCTATCGCTGACCCCTGCATTACACTTTTAACCCCTAATCTGCCTCTCCGGACACCGCCGCAACCTACTTTATAGCTATGTACCCCTAATCTGCTGCCCCTAACATCGCCAACCCCTATATTATATTTATTAACCTCGCCACTGCTCTAATAAATGTATTAACCCCTAAACCGCCTCACTCCCGCCTCAATAACCCTATAATAAATAGTATTAACCCCTAATCTGCCCTCCCTAACATCGCTGACACCTAACTTCAAGTATTAACCCCTAATCTGCCGACCGGACCTCACCGCTACTCTAATAAAGTTATTAACCCCTAAAGCTAACACCCTAACACCCCCCTAAATTAAATATAATTTAAATCTAACAAAATAAAATAAATCTTATTAAATAAATTAATCCTATTTAAAGCTAAATACTTACCTGTAAAATAAACCCTAATATAGCTACAATATAACTAATAATTACATTGTAGCTATTTTAGGATTTATATTTATTTTACAGGCAACTTTGTATTTATTTTAACCAGGTACAATAGCTATTTAATAGTTATTAACTATTTAATAGCTACCTAGTGAAAATAATTACAAAATTACCTGTAAAATAAATCCTAACCTAAGTTACAATTAAACCTAACACTACACTATCAATAAATTAAGTAAATAAACTACCTACAATTATCTACAATTAAATCAACTAAACTAAATTACAAAAAAACCCCACTAAATTACAAAAAAAAAACACTAAATTACAAAAAATAAAAAAAGATTACAAGAATTTTAAACTAATTACACCTACTCTAAGCCCCCTAAAAAAATAACAAAGCCCCCCAAAATAAAAAAATGCCCTACCCTATTCTAAAATAAAAAGTTTACAGCTCTTTTACCTTACCAGCCCTTAAAAGGGCCTTTTGCGGGGCATGCCCCAAAGTAAACAGCTCTTTTGCATTTTAAAAAAACATACAATACCCCCCCCAACATTACAACCCACCACCCACATACCCCTAATCTAACCCAAACCTCCCTTAAAAAACCTAATACTAAGCCCCTGAACATCTCCCTACCTTATCTTCACCATGCCGGGTATCACCGATCCGTCCAGAAGAGGGCCCGAAGTCTTCATCCTATCCGGCAAGAAGGGGTCCAGAAGAGGCTCCGAAGTCTTCATCCTATCCGGCAAGAAGAGGACATTCCGGACCAGTAGACATCTTCATCCAGGCGGCGTCTTCTATCTTCATCCATCCGGCGCGGAGCGGGACCCTCTTGAAGCAGCCGACGCGTATCCATCCTCTTCTTCCGGCGACTTCCGACGAATGAAGGTTCCTTTAAGGGACGTCATACAAGATGGCGTCCCTCGAATTCCGATTGGCTGATAGGATTCTATCAGCCAATTGGAATTAAGGTAGGAAAAATCTGATTGGCTGATTGAATCAGCCAATCAGATTCAAGTTCAATTCGATTGGCTGATCCAATCAGCCAATCAGATTGAGCTCGCATTCTATTGGCTGTTCCTATAAGCCAATCGGAATTCAAGGGACGCCATCTTGGATGACGTCCCTTAAAGGAACCTTCATTCGTCGGGAGAGGATGGATCCACGACGGCTGCTTCAAGATGGTCCTGCTAAGCGCCGGATGGATGAAGATAGAAGACACCGCCTGGATGAAGATGTCTACCGGTCCGGATGTCCTCTTATTGCCGGATAGGATGAAGACTTCGGAGCCTCTTCTGGACCTCTTCTTGCCGGATAGGATGAAGACTTCGGACCCTCTTCTGGATGGATCGGTGATACCCGGCGTGGTGAAGATAAGGTAGGGAGATCTTCAGGGGCTTAGTGTTAGGTTTTTTAACCTATTATATGTTTTTTTAAAATGCAAAAGAGCTGTTTATTTTGGGGCATGTCCCGCAAATGGCCCTTTTAAGGGCTGGTAAGGTACAAGAGCTGTAAACTTTTTATTTTAGAATAGGGTAGGGCATTTTTTTATTTTGGGGGGCTTTGTTATTTTTTTAGGGGGCTTAGAGTAGGTGTAATTAGTTTAAAATTCTTGTAATCTTTTTTTATTTTTTGTAATTTAGTGGGGTTTTTTTGTAATTTAGTGGGGGGTTTTGTAATTTAGTTTAGTTGATTTAATTGTAGATAATTGTAGGTAGTTTATTTAATTAATTTATTGATAGTGTAGTGTTAGGTTTAATTGTAACTTAGGTTAGGATTTATTTTACAAGTAATTTTGTAATTATTTTAACTAGGTAGCTATTAAATAGTTAATAACTATTTAATAGCTATTGTACCTGGTTAAAATAAATACAAAGTTGCCTGTAAAATAAATATAAATATAAAATAGCTACAATGTAATTATTAGTTATATTGTAGCTATATTAGGGTTTATTTTACAGGTAAGTATTTAGCTTTAAATAGGATTAATTTATTTAATAAGATTTATTTTATTTCGTTAGAATTAAATTATATTTAATTTAGGGGGGTGTTAGGGTTAGGGTTAGACTTAGCTTTAGGGGTTAATAACTTTATTAGAGTAGTGGTGAGGTCCGGTCGGCAGATTAGGGGTTAATACTTGAAATTAGGTGTCAGCGATGTTAGGGAGGGCAGATTAGGGGTTAATACTATTTATTATAGGGTTTTTGAGGCGGGAGTGAGGCGATTTAGGGGTTAATACATTTATTATAGTGGCGGCGAGGTCCGGTCAGCAGATTAGGGGTTAATAAGTGCAGGTAGGTAGCGGCGACGTTGGGGGGGCAGATTAGGGGTTAATAAATATTATGTAGGTGTCGGCGCTGTTAGTGGCAGCAGATTAGGGGTACATAGGGATAATGTAGGTTGCGGCGGTGTGCGGTCGGCAGATTAGGGGTTGAATTTTTTTATTACAGTGGCGGCGATGTGGGGGGGCCTCGGTTTAGGGGTACATAGGTAGTTTATGGGTGTTAGTGTACTTTAGAGCACTGTAGTTAAGAGCTTTATAAACTGGCGTTAGCCCATAAAGCTCTTAACTACTGACTTTTTTCTGCGGCTGGAGTTTTGTCGTTAGAGTTCTAACGCTCACTTCAGCCAAGACTCTAAATACCAGCATTAGGAAGATCCCATTGAAAAGATAGGATACGCAATTGGCGTAAGGGGATCTGCGGTATGGAAAAGTTGTGGCTGGAAAGTGAGCGTTAGACCCTTTCCTGACTGACTCTAAATACCAGCGGGCGGCCAAAACCAGCGTTAGAACCCCTTAACGCTGGTTTGGACGGCTAACGCAGAACTCTAAATCTAGCCTTATATTTTGGAAGTATTAATATTGTTTAATGCAAGTCACCCATTCTTAAATAAAGTCCTGTGACAATTTATTTTTACATGTTATTTTGATCTTAGCTCTCGTGTGAGAGAGAGAGAACAACTTTAATTGAGGGACAGTTTATATATGTCAGAAATATATCAAATGATTTGCAAGTGGAGTTAAACATTTCCGCTATTAATGTTGTTCAGTGGTAACTATTGAAACATCATGTCACCTTCAGGCATTGAATGACCCAGTAATGCAAAATAGAGTAGAGGGTTATCTGATTAGCATTAACTACTTTTTTTCTAAATCATACACCAACATAAACGTCATATAAACACTATTATGATTTGCTTCCTTTTCAAGATAATATATTTTGTTTGACATTAACAGTCCAATTATGAATAATAAGGCAGATTTTGGAAATAAGCAGTGTTACAAATCTCGATGGGCTTGAATATCTAGAAGCACTGGCAGACAGACATATGGACAAATAGACAAAGAGAGACAACACTTTCAGACTAGACAGACATATGGATAGATAGACAGAGAGACAACACACTCTGGAGAAAGAACGAAAGAAAGAAGGATAGATAGATAGATAGATAGATAGAGACAGGCAGACACAGACAGGCATACAGACAGACAGACAGACAGTTACATAGATAGATAGATAGATAGATAGATAACCAGGTAAATAGATAGATATATTGACAGATAGATATATTGACAGATAGATAGATAGCCAGATAGATAGATTAGATAGATAGATAGATAGATAGATAGATAGATAGATAGATAGATAGATAGAAGGATGGATGGACAGACAGATAGATATTCCAGAAACATGTCCACACTCTAACATATCCATTACAATTCTGTTTAACAAATAAAAGGAAAGGATCAGTTCTTACAAAACTCGCAGCTGCTTGAGTCCGGAGAAGTCATTCTTAGTGATGCGTGTAATGTTGTTGCCATTCAGTTCTCTGGAGAAAACATAAAGAAGAAAAACTATAATGAAATAACTGTAGCACATTGTTTGGACAAATCTTAACATTAACAGCAACATATTGGTTAGCTATTTTGTACTTTAGCATTAGAGAACTCTCTAATTAGAGGACTAGTTTTGCAGTCAGCTCATACACACATCATGTACAAACAGAACCAGCTATGGGGCAGGAACATAACAGAGCTGGGTTTGAGCATAGCCCATACAATACCCTCTGTCTACGGAAATAGCACTGAGAGTGATTAATAAACGTGAGCAGTTATATAACCGGTTCAGCAATGCCGATGGGGGCTATGCACCCTCAATGGTCACTGAATCCCCCAATTCACCAAGAAGTGAATGCAGTTCAGTTTTGACACATTATGCCCAAGAGAAGAAGAGACATTAAAGGGTTAATTTTCTCCCCTTTAATGTGTTCACAAAAGTCCATTTTAACTGCTTGCGTGTATTAAATTGATTACAAACAGCTCTTTTGCCTTTACTTTGTTATTTGAAATAGCTGCTTTTCCTGCAAAAACTGCTACCTACACTGAAAATATGAATGAAAAAAAACCTATGTAAAGCAATATAAACAGAATACAATAGCACTAATTAATCTCCTAGTGGCGGCTAAGAAAAAGAGAAAGATTTTAGTATCTGAAATAGCTGGTTGTGCTCATTGACACCCCCCCCCCCAGCCATAATAAGCATTTCAGTACATAATTATTGGGTTGTGTGTTTAGACATAGGTTACATTAGCACATGCCTGCTTTACCTGCAGATTCAGACCATTTTTATGGGCATGTCCTTGAGAACAACAGATGATGTTTTTAATTAGCAAAAACAGCTATTTGAAATACAAATAAAAATGATACCATATAAACATACATACAATACTCTGCAGAAGGTGTAACAAGTCGTTTAAAATACATTAAAGGAAAATACATTTTACAGTTCAGTATCCCTTTAATAGTCGGAAAGGGGGATTTAAATACACCATCCTTTGTGGTTATCCGTATGCCATTTATCTAGGATGCTCAATAAGCGTCCCTCTCTGTGTATTTTCTTCCACTGTATATGTCATTGCATATTCATTTCTGACATATTTTTTTTAATTAGAAACTCTTGTTGGGTTCTTGCTGAATTCAACAATCATCCATATTTCTGCTCATTACTTTTGTGATAAAGAAACGTCATAAAACAAGTACATATCCTGCCTGCAGTTTAAATACTCACTATAAAAGGACATTAAAATATTTTTTTATACATGCATATAAGTATTAAATACTAAATTGCAAAAGAACTACATACAAAATTAATATTATAAAATAATTAAAACTGTCACTTTTTTTTAAAAGGACACTAAACATTAAATAAATGCTAATTCTAATGATATTTTCAAAGCAAAGATTAGCCTGAGAGTAGTAAACAGATGCATTTTTTTTAATCTTATCATTTTTTCAAATACTAGAAAATGTGTGCAAAGGGTTAACTTTTATAAAGTAATGGGTACTACAAAGGTTAAACCTAGGATTCCCTTTTCTAATCTCTTCTGCTAAGGACAAGTAGGGACAGATATTAAACAGTCCCTAGCATATGCAAACAATGGCTGTGTGAAATACAGCAATGTTAAAGGGATTTAAAACCCTGTTTAATAAGGGGATATTAGATCAGAAGAACAGGCTTTAAGATTTAGAATATAACTTAAGTTACAACAAGGTAGTACTCACTCATGTATAGAAATTGGGAAATTGGGGAGCTCACACAAGAAAAGATGACATAATAAATAATGAATGTAAAGTGCAAAGAGTTTTCACTACATCTAATTAAAGGGATAGTAACATCAAAATTAAACTTGCATAATTCAGATACAGCATGTCAATTTAAGACACTTTTAAATTCCCTTTTATTATCAAATTTACTTTGTTCTTTTGGCATCCCTTGTAAGTAAGTGAGAGTAAGTTTCTTTTATCTCTCTTTAAATTGTGGTCAATTAGGACTAACTGTAAATGAGTTCCCACACTGCCCTAAGCAAATACTGTGTAGTATGTAGTTGGTTTAAGCAATTTGAAGGAAAGCTAAGTTATAGAATTTGCTTTTCGACCTCACTAGGGAGAGAGAGAAAAAAAACCTAATAAAAACAAGCAAAATAAATAATGAATATAAATTGCAAAGTTGCTTTTCTACACAATTAAACATTGTATTTTAATGTCCCTTTAAATGCATTATATATTTAGTAACCCTGGGACATGGTTAAAGATATATAAAGTATTCATTGTTAACTTGGATAAGGGCAGAAAAGATGGGCCTTCTTTATCTCATATCCTTGGAATACCTCAGCCTATATACTTACAGTATTTTGTTATACCTAAACCACATACAAAAGCTACTTGTTAATAATTATCTATTGCAACTTGATCTAATATCAAGAAGAGCATCTTTGTCTTGAAATTGCTTCCTAACATACACACTCTGTATAATTGTTATTTCTAGAATTTACCTGTCAAATTTTTTTCCCAAAGAAAATACCACTGTTTATAATTACTTGTTTAAATGGACATGAAACCCCAATATTTATTGTATGATTTAGAGTAGACATCTGCATTCAAAAGTTTCATTCACTGCCATATGCGGAAGAAGGCGGCCGCTCACGGGATTCAGCTTTTTCCGGATTTCTTCTTGTGCATTTGCATAGATCTTAGTGTGTTGCACTTTCCCAAGAAGAAATGCACATGTCTAATTTGGAAAGAGTATGCCATTTTTAACAACTTTCCAATTAAAGGGACAGTCTACACTAAAATCGTTATTGTTTAAAAAGATAGACAATGCCTTTACTACCCATTCCCCAGTATTGCACAACCAACATTGTTATATTAATATACTTTATAACATTTAAACCTCTAAATTTCTGCCTGTTTCTAAGCCACTACAGACAGTCTCTTATCACATGCTTTATTTGCTTTTCACAACAGGAGACTGCTAGTTCATGTGGGTCATATAAATAACATTGTGTTCACGTCTGAGGAGTTATTTAAGAGTTAGCAAAACACAGTGCTAAATGCAACTCAATAGATAATAAATAAAAAGTCATGTGATCAAGAGGCTGTCAGAAGATGCTTAGATACAAGGTAATCACAGAGGTAAAAATTATATTAATATAATTGTGTTGGCTGTGCAAAACTGGGGAAGGGGTAATAAAAGAATTATCTTTTTAAACAGTAAAAATTATATTGTAGACTGTCCCTTTAACTTCAATTATCTATTTTTTTTTTCTCTTGGCATCCTTTGTTGAAAACCATACATAGGAAGGCTCAGGAGCTGCTGATTGGTGGCTGTACATATATGGCTCATTTTATTAGCTCACCCATGTGCATTGCTGTTTCTTTAACATTGGATACCAATAAAATGAAGAAACTTAGACAATTTAAAGTGAAGGTAAAGTGACACGCTCTATTCTAATTAATAACAGATAATAAACCAAATAAATATAACTTTCATTCATCAAATTTTTGAAAGATTTATATTACCGAAGATATCTTAATTTATTATCATGTATTCGGCTTTCCGAAAATCAACCCGTATAATTTTTTTTTTTATAAACAACGATCACGTTATTCTGTTGTCCAATTGATTCTTTGGCCGTTAGGCGGCCGTCAATTCACGTCATAATAACATGGGTCTTAATGCGCATGCGTGACATCTTCCACTGCGCATTTGTCAAGCTCGTGCGCCCACGTTTAGCGCATGCGCACTATAAAATTCCCGATATTATACTAATACTTACAAGCGCTGCAGTAGAGACAGACACCCGCGATTAACGCATGCGCAAAGATCCATGGCCAAAACTTAAGATCATGCGCAGTTACTCCATGCTCAATGTGCACGAGCAAACTAGACACGTATAGAGCGGGAGGGACCGCTCTATACGTCACAGTATCAAAATCCAGGAAATGGAGGATGGGAGGAGATTCTGCAGGGAACGGTATGACAAATATAGTTAAAATTATACCGAAATAAATATATTTTTTGACAAAACAAACGTAGCGACTGGTTTTGATTTAGTAAAAGGTACATATATACAATAGCTAGTTAAGAAAACTTTACCTTCACTTTAACTAAATTGGAAAGTTGTTTAAAATTGTTTTCTCTATCTGAATCTTTAAAGAAAAATGTTGGGATTCCTATCCCTTCAACTTGTTAGAAAAGCATAGATATTTCCAACCATGAAAATGCAAAAAAAAATCACAAGGGCGAACACTGGTCTCATTTTTTGCAACGCTTTTCAGACTCAGGTTTCACAGGTGAAGGGTCAGAGGCAACAGATGAAGTGTATAGAAACTGATAGGGGTCAACTAATTCAGAAATCCTAACTAACTCCTCTTTTTTTTTCTTCTTAAAGAGTTCCTTTAGCAACAAATCAGTTCACATGTAAATCATGTAATGGCACGAAAATACTTAACTTAGTTTCAAGCCATTTTCGTCATTAATTGAATCCATAGCACAGCTGTGCATAAAGTTGCAGATTTAAGGATATGATGATTAGAGGAATGTACCATTTCTACAGACATATTTGCTTTGATTTACTTAATTGTGGCCTCTATATATCAATGAAATCAGCTGTTGTTTCGTAACAGCATGTAATGTGTTTTTAGCTGGCTATGCATAACACACACATCAAAATATTTGGGCTGATTTCTGGAATTTATAGTACAGTACACAGGAAAAGGTGGGCTGTATGAAAAAAACCTTGCTCAATGCTTATGATAAAACAAAATCTATTTTTATAAAAAAAAAATTGTGGTTCAGTTCACTTAAAGAGAGAGTGTACTGTAAAAGCGCTTTCCTATTAATATGGTTCAATTGACTTATACGCTGTATAAAATGTATGGGAAATTGCTTCTTTAAGTTTATTTTTTTATATAAAATAGATGTTTTTGCTCATTAAAACTAAAAACCTATTTAAATGACCAGTAAATACAGTAATTTTGACTTGTGTCCCTTTAAACAGGCTGAGCTTGCAGGATGAGCAGACCTCCATATCATATCTATCTGTATACCCAAAAGGTAAATAATTAGTGCAATTAAAAATGAACACTTTAGTAATTATAGGGACTTTATACACTAGATTTGTATTTGCATAAATGTTTTGTAGATGATACATTTAGATAGCCCATACAGTTGTTTTTCTTTTTTTTTTAATGTATAGTTTTGCTTATTTTTAAATAAAAAGGGTCTTTTCAGCCATAAATGGATATCAATGTCAGTATTGTGCTGGGGCAGTATATAATACAAAAGTGTGCATAGATACAATCTTGGAGTGGTTTCCGGTAGGAGGAGCTGTGCAGTGTGAACACGCTGTGTCAGCGTTGAGAGCTGAAGTTTGTTCAGCTCCATACCACGCTCTCCAGGCGTCTTATCTCCCGCTGTTGGTGCGGACAGCATCCTAGGGAGCTGGGCAAATGCTATTCAAGCCCAGACGGGAAACCCACAAGAGACTCAATTTTGGCTTTTTTGTCAAAGCCGCAACTTCGTTACTCTGTTAAAGTACCGGCAATCAGAAGTATTGTGCCCAGTGTTTTGAACCTGCTTCCTGTCCACCGCTGTATGTACAGCATGCCTTTACCGTGATGGGACAGTTTGTTACTTTGGTTATACACCAGTTTTTGTGCAGGGATGATTGCCGTCGGTGAAAAGATTACCTGCACAGGATAAATCCTGAGGATCATTTGTGCCCGTTGCGGAGTAGCGATTCCCCCTAGGACACCTACGGAACATTAATCCCCCCTGGGAGTTTCGAAAATAACCTTAATAAAGGTATCAGCATTCAGTGTTTGGGGATATAACAGCTGAAGACTCTCGGCCAATTGGAAAGTGGTTCACTGTGCGAGCCTTTCCACCCACCCAATAGGAAACGAAGGTGTGTCAGGAAGTAGACGACACCCATTATTTCCAAACGGAGCTCACACAGGCTCGTTAAACCACCCGGACTCTGTTTTGCTTGAAGAGGGGAGCGGATTGCTGGCTGAAAGCAATAAGGAGAGCCCCAGAGTACTCCCTGAGGACTGAGCGAACAGGTTGGGCGATACATATGTGAGTAACAAACGCCTGTTTCATCCCATTTACTGAAATCTTTATCTATATACATATCTTGCTACTGAGGTGGGTGGAGGCTTAGCAATATATCGTTGTGAGGATTCCCCACTGCCGAGATTCTGCCAAGACTGGTTCCCAGAACTACTAAAAAGGGGAAAGAAAGGAGCCGCTGTATATACCTTTATCCTCGGGAATAATACACTGGACGTTATTGAGAAGGCCGGAGTGCTTTACTCTTGCTTAAAATTTTCCTTGTTTTTTCCTTTTTTTTTCTTTTTTTTCTTCTCTCCTCCTTCCTTCTCTTTGGACGCTACCCAGTAGAAGAGGAGAAATATATTTTGTGATCGTTGTGATCTTTTCATTAACCCTCTTTTTTTTTCCCTCTGTTACTTGCTAATAATTTTTATATTGGTATAATAATATAACAACAGGTGTGCTTAAAGGAAATGGTATAAGTACTTTATAGTGTTTAGTAGAAAGAAGGGCAGTGATGTGGGAGCTTTTAGTTTATTACCGGATTTAGGCAATTTCCATTTTTTCAGAGTGCTTTATTATCCTTGATTATAAATCTAGGTATTATGTGGCCTAGATTATGCTAACGCAACAGCCATTCCATCCAAGTGGTCTTTACATATGCAATGTTAATGGTTTTTGAATTTTATGTTTAAGAAGACCTTAATAATTTCACACTGTTTTGATACCTCTCATAATTTTTATTTAATTATACAGAATTTGCTTGTTAATTGACGATAAAGAAAGGGAAAAGCCTTCCTTATTTAGGATAATTGCATGGTAAATCCTGTAGATTACCTTTAAAGAACTATAATATATATAGTACTGATTATTGGCACACTGAACAATCTGTATTTGTCTTTATAAAACATAACTGGGGAGATTTTCCTTTATCATATGTCCCTGCTCGCTGGTTATCTACTCAACTGATATTAGGCTCTGGAAAAACTCTTCTCTGACCTAGAGATCACAGGCTCTACACACTTTTTTTTTTTTTTTTTTTTTTTTTTATCACTAAGAACACTTCTTTGATTCTATACACACACGGGACACATAGTGGAAGGCTAGTGTCCTAGCACACACACACAAATAAATAAACAAGATCGGGTGAGGGGGTTTTGTTATACACAACATCTATTTTCTTTTTTACACGTATTTGGGTTGTATTTTTTCCACATTCACTCTCCAGGCGGCAGCCTGACACTGTATTTAGATTAGGGGTGGCTTTCTTTTGGATGGAAAGATTTATCACGCAGGGGAAGTCTAGTTCTCCCATAATGCCTGTGAAAACGAAAGACAAAAAGAGTAAAACAGGTGATACTAGTTTAGACAGTACAATGGAGCCCAGTAGGTCCCCGTTCGATCCACAAGCTCTTATAGCCAAAATATCAGAAGTGTTTTCACCACAGTTTGAAGATATTAAAAAGGAGTTGGGTTCAATTGCTACTGAAATAGGCTCACTGTCTGCTGAGGTAAGACAGTTCGCAGCGCGACTGACAGAAGCAGAGACTAGGATCTCTGATATAGAAGACCAGACAAATATTCAGGCTGATACCCTACGAAAACAAGAATCCAAAATTAAAAATATGCAGTTGCGCCTGGAGGATCTGGAGGATCGCTCCAGGCGCAACAATATTAGATTAGTAGGACTTCCAGAACAGTCAGAATTCGAGGATCTAATAAAATTCACATCTACTACATTACCCCTTTCTCTTGGCATGCCATCTCACTTGCTACCACTCACAATTGAGCGTGCGCATAGATTGGGTCCTAAGAAGTCCTCTATGGATGGAGCTGCAAAGAATAGAGTCTGCCTATTTAAACTTCTCAAATTTCAAGATAAAGTTGATCTATTAAAACTATTTAAAAAATCTGACCCCCCAGTATTCGGAGGCAGCAGGATATTATTATTTCAGGACTTTTCCTTTGAAACTTCATCTAAGAGAAGACAGATGGCCCCTCACTGTACACAATTGATAAATAAAGGGCTAAGGGCTCATATGATTTATCCTGCCAGAATTATAGTTGAGGATCATTCTGGTACCAGACATATATTTGACGAGGTTACAGAAGTAAAAAAATTTATTGAGAGCAGCTAATCTCAGGGAATTTCATTAGTTAGAGTTTATGGTTTTCTTTCTCTTTTCAATGTTGCTGGAAACTAATTACTTAATGCGATGTAAGGATAACGAAGTTGTCTTTTTTGTTTTATATTATTTTAGAGCTGTGTTATATGTGTTTTTTTTTTTTTTTTTTCTCTCCCCTCTCTCCCTCTCTCTTTTTCTTCCTCCTTTCCCGCATCTTTTTTCTCTCCGCTGCTTTCCCTCTGCCTTGTACGCGCCCTCAGCTCGCCCCAAATCTAGGGATCTCTCATAAATTAGTTATTGAATTCTAAGCTTGATTGTGGAAGGAATTAAAGTATTATCCTGGAATATAGGAGGAATATCCTCTCCAATTAAACGTAAATTGGTTATTAAGACCCTAGCAAGATATAATCCAGATGTTGTTCTCCTTCAGGAGACACACCTTAATGAGCATGAAGCGGCTAAACTGAAGATAAAATGGGTAGGGGAAGTAGTTTCCACGACTGGCCCATCTAGAAAATGCGGGGTCGCTATTCTCTTCCATAAAGAACTGGAATATAGGATAGAGAAGATAGAAATAGATCCAGCTGCAAGGTATATACTTATTCATGTTTTTATAAAAAATATTAAATTTATATTTTGCAATATATATGCTCCAAACCAGTTTTCTAAAGAATTTTGGGAGAAAATAAAAAATAAATTATTTCCTCTTATTACAGAAAATTTAATTTTAGGGGGCGATTTCAATGCCACTTTGTGTCCTGTGTTAGACAGATTGTCCAATAAAAATAGATTACTATATGCAAAAAATGCAAAATATTTATCACAATTCTGTGCCAGGTTAAAACTAGTAGATATCTGGCGTCTAAAAAACCCAGATAAACAAGCATTCTCTTGTGAGTCCAAAGCACATGGCACCTTCTCGAGAATTGACTTATTTCTAATTGCGGAGAATTTGTCTATTCAGAAGCTGGAGGCTGGGATTGGAGATATTATTATCTCAGATCATGCTATTATTTCTCTGACCTTTCTTTCTAGGCTAAAACAACGGATTCAAATACCCAGTTTCTATTTTCCTCGACACCTATACACTAATCCGAAATTTGTCAATTTCTTGAGATCACGGTGGCTGCAATATTATTCTGATAATGTGAGTTATTTTAACAAACCGGAAATTTTCTGGGAAGCGTTTAAAGCAGTAATGCGGGCAGAAATACAAACATATCTTAGTATAGCAAAAAAAAAGAGTAAGGCATGGGAAATCCAAATCATGAATAAAGTCAAGAATTCATATAGTAAATACTGTCTAAGCCGAACTACGGCAAATTGGAAAAGATACCAAGATAATAGGAAGGAAAGAGATTTGTTTTTAAAACAAAAACTTTTAGCAGAAGAAGCGAAAATTAATCTCCAATTTAAAGGTACTCACGGATCCTCTGCTAAATACTTGGCTAGACTTATTAAAGCCAGAAAAAAGAAAAATCTTATCTCAGCGATTCAAACTGAAAAGGGTAGACATCTGGAGACTAATGGAATCATGGAGGCATTCTTTGTTTATTACCAACAGCTATACTCTGGAGTTAAGACAGATAATGTCAATCAAGATCTTTTTTGGTCCATGATAAAGACACCTCAATTAAGTAGTGAGGACCTAATATTAATTAATGCTCCAATATCTATTGATGAAATAAAAAGAGCCATAGATCACCTGAAGATGAATAAAGCTCCTGGACCAGATGGGTTTCCCGCAGAGTTTTATAAATGTCTGGGCGAGGTTTTTCTGCCCACCTTAGAAAAGCTATTTAACTACTATTATAGGTCGGACAATGTGATTTCTAGCTACTTTTCTGCAGCTAATATTTCTCTCATCTTGAAGAAAGGTAAAAATCCTGAAAATATGGCCTCTTATAGGCCAATCTCGGTCTTGAATTCAGATTATAAGATTTTAATGGCCATTATCTCCTTAAGACTATCTGGGTGTCTAGCTAAAATTATCCATCCAGACCAGACTGGATTTATGGTAGCTAGGAATCCAGTAAAAAATACTCGTAAATTGATTAACTTCCTAGATTATGCTTGGAACGCGGATAGGGAAAAAAAGAAGCCCTTATGGCAAGAGACTGCAATACTCTCCCTAGACGCGGTTAAAGCTTTCGACTCGATAGTTTGGGAATATCTATTCAGAGCGATGGATCAATTTGGTTTAAAAGGGGAATTCGTCAAGTTTATTGGTAGACTATATCATAACCCGATCTCCTTCTTGCTTATTAATGGCTCTTTATCTTCTAAAATAATACTACAGAGAGGCACCAGGCAAGGGTGTCCTCTATCCCCTCTTCTTTTTAATATCGCGCTGGAGCCTCTTGCGATTCGTTTCAGAGATGTTTTGGACGGAGTCCCATTCGGTGTACACCGTCTCAAAACGCTGCTCTATGCAGATGACGTGTTGCTTTTTCTTACCAATATCCAGCAGTCTATCCCTATGATTATACACGAATTAGAAACTTTCAGTTCCTTCTCAGGTTATAAGATTAACCTAGAAAAGAGTGAATTAATGTGTATCAACAACTCTCAGTTAGCTGGCTTTGATATCCCATTTAAAAGGGTTGATGTTATTAAATATTTAGGCTTAATCCTACATAAAAACCCTAAATTTTGGTACAAAGCTAATTTCGAGCATTTGTTTCAAAAAATTGGATCTGATTTATATCTATGGGCCGCTTTTCCATTGTCTATCACAGCCAGAGTAAATTTGATAAAGTCAATTATCTTTCCGCGTTTATTATACCCTCTCCAGAATCTGCCCTTATTTATATTAAATAAAGATTTAAAGCTTTTTAATGCTCTTATCTCCAAATTCATTTGGAATAATACAAGGCCTCGAATTGCATTGGCCAGACTAATGCAAAATTATGGATCGGCGGGTTTGGCGCTTCCCAATCTCAAAATATATAACCTGGTCGTGATGGTTAAAACAGCTATAGACTGGTTAGCTGGCTCTAATCTAGTTTCATCTGTAGAAATAGAAAATTATTTGATTACCCCATTTGCGTTAAAGGCTATACTACATATCGCTGTTCAGAATCTACCGCAGAATGTTAGCTGTCTCATTTCTATTAGGAATATTGTATCAGCCTGGCAGAAGTTCTGTACAATATTAAATATAGATTATTCGTTCTCTGAATGGCTCCCTATTATAAGTAATCCAAATTTTTTGCCAGGTCTCTATCAAAAAGCTTTTAAAGTCTGGTCCGATAAAGGTCTACATTATATAAAACAGTTATTTGATGAGAATGATCAACTTTCAGAAGCAGATATTATTTTTAATAAATATGATCTAGCTAGATCCAATCTATTCGCCTACTTTCAAATTCGCCATTTTGTCTTATCACAAAGCTGGTCTCTTTCTTCTCTTTCTGATTGGACGGACATTAAGCTTCTTATACAAAAATTTGTGGGAGGAAATTCTTCCATATCCTTGATGTATGATATCATGTTGAATAAACAGAGTCTACTATTTAAGGATATTATCTGTAAATCTTGGTCTCCGCTAATTCCCCTGATAAACCATGATAAGATCATTCAGAGTTTTGACTCTCTACATAAGTGCAAAATACCGGTCTCTTGGAAGGAATCTCACATGAAGCTGGTCAATAATTTTTATCTCTCCCCGTGGAAAGTCTCTAGAATCTTTCCGTCTTCGGTCAATCTATGTCCTCGTTGTTCATATGATAGAGCTGATATACTCCACATGTTTTGGATATGCCCTATGGTAAGACAACTATGGCTTAAGATTATCTTCTGGTTTAACAAATTATATAAAATATCATGCGCCTTATCTGCGGAGGATATTATCTTTCTATGCCCTCCACATGAGGCCCTTAATATGAATACTATAAACAGCCTAAATACTATTATTCTTGCGGTTAGATATTGTATACTTAAAAATTGGAAAGCTAGGCGGATACCAGGATTAGCCATGGTCTTCAGATTATTACAAGATCAAATTGTCTTTGAATCATTTCATCTTCATGACGTATCTGAAAAAAGGATCAAGAAGTTTTTCTGGAAATGGACGCCAGTTATTTTATCTTATCCACATCCTTTGCAAAAGAGGATTCTGTCACCCTTCCTTTCTTCACAGACCTTCGCAGAATTAACGTTATTGGATATTTTCCCACATACTTGGATTAGTGGTACTATGAGAGATTCCTAGCTGGTGGCGTGGTGGGGGGGCGGGATGAGGGTGGGGAGATGGGGAGTGGGAGAGAAATACCCCGGCTCATTGACCCTTCCTCTTTTCCCTTTTTTTTTTTTTTTTTTTTTTTTTTTTTCCTGTGTTTGGTTTTGTTTTGGTTTGGTTTGTTTTGGTTTGTCTTGTTCTGTTTTGTCTTGTCTCGTATTGTTTTGCTTTGTTTTGTTTTGTTTTACGTTATTATATTTATTGCTGTGTTCTGAGTAGGAAAAGTTAGGAAAGTACATTAATGAAAAAAAGGAAAAGAAGATTATGGTCTATGATTTCAGAGACACGGGGCAGAAACACGAAACTATATTATGCCATGTTAGCTATTTTTGAAATGTCCAGGACTTAAGCTCAAAATGATCAGCTAATAATAGTCAGTTTTCTGCACACTGCTGTAATAATCTTTGTGTCTCCTTTTTTGTTATTTCATTTTTGTACATTGATAATGAGAGGTTTAAAATCTTCCATCTCTATGTATTAGAAAATAGGAAACAGGAGGTTTATCTATAATTGTCTTGTTGTAATTGTGATGTAACAGATTTGTTTTTTGACAATTTGATTGTTATAATCCTTTTCTTTTTTCTGTTGACTTTTATATTTAACCTCAATAAAAAGGAATTGAAAAAAAAAAAAAAAAAAAGTGTGCATAAAAAAACATCTTTAGTCCTTTCAAATATGAAATTGCCATCTCAGAACTTTTAAAGGGAGTGATTGGTGCATATGCACCATGCACTGACTTGGCTGTCAATCAAGCTGGTGGATGAATCAATGGCTAGGTAAGCTCTCAGATCAGCAACTGTGGTCTTTTAGAGGTATCAGAGCTAAAAAGGTTAAAAGAGATTTATTTGTTATGCCTGTGCTAGTATATCCCATTAGTATTTATGCCTGCACTAGTATATCCTGTTAGTATTTATGCCTGCACTAGTATATCCAGTTAGTATTTATGCCTGCACTAGTATATCCCATTAGTATTTATGCCTGCACTAGTATATCCAGTTAGAATTTATGCCTGCACTAGTATATCCCATTAGTATTTATGCCTGCACTAGTATATCCAGTTAGTATTTATGCCTGCACTAGTATATCCCGTTAGTATTTATGCCAGCAGTAGTATATCCAGTTAGTATTTATGCCTGCACTAGTATATCCAGTTAGTATTTATGCCTGCACTAGTATATCCCATTAGTATTTATGCCTGCACTAGTATAACCAGTTAGTATTTATGCCTGCACTAGTATATCCCATTAGTATTTATGCCTGCACTAGTATATCCAGTTAGTATTTATGCCTGCACTAGTATATCCAGTTAGTATTTATGCCTGCACTAGTATATCCAGTTAGTATTTATGCCAGCACTAGTATATCCCGTTAGTAATTATGCCTGCACTAGTATATCGAGTTAGTATTTATGCCAGCACTAGTATATTCAGTTAGAATGTATGCCTGCACTAGTATATCCAGTTAGTACGTATGCCTGCACTAGTATATCCAGTTAGTATTTATGCCAGCGCTAGTATATCCAGTTAGTATTTATGCCTGCACTAGTATATCCCATTAGTATTTATGCCTGCACTAGTATATCCAGTTAGTATTTATGCCTGCACTAGTATATCCCATTAGTATTTATGCCTGCACTAGTATATCCAGTTAGTATTTATGCCTGCACTAGTATATATCTAGTTAGTATTTATGCCTGCACTAGTATATCCAGTTAGTATTTATGCCAGCACTAGTATATCCCGTTAGTAATTATGCCTGCACTAGTATATCGAGTTAGTATTTATGCCAGCACTAGTATATCCAGTTAGACTGTATGCCTGCACTAGTATATCCAGTTAGTACACATGCCTGCACTAGTATATCCAGTTAGTATTTATGCCTGCACTAGTATATCCAGTTAGTATTTATGCCTGCACTAGTATATCCCATTAGTATTTATGCCTGCACTAGTATATCCAGTTAGTATGTATGCCTGCACTAGTATATCCCATTAGTATTTATGCCTGCACTAGTATATCCAGTTAGTATTTATGCCTGCACTAATATATCCAGTTAGTATTTATGCCTGCACTAGTATATCCAGTTAGTATTTATGCCTGCACTAGTATATCCCGTTAGTATTTATGCCAGCACTAGTATATCCCGTTAGTATTTATGCCTGCACTAGTATATCCAGTTAGTGTTTATGCCTGTGTTAGTATATCCCATTAGTATTTATGCCTGCACTAGTATATCCAGTTAGTATTTATGCCTGCATTAGTATATCCCATTAGTATTTATGCCTGCACTAGTATATCCAGTTAGTATTTATGACTGCATTAGTATATCCAGTTAGTATTTATCCCAGCACTAGTATAACCCGTTAATATTTATGCCTGCACTAGTATATCCCGTTAGTAATTATGCCTGCACTACTATATCCAGTTAGTATTTATGCTTGCACTAGTATATCCAGTTAGTATTTATGCCAGCACTAGTATATCCCGTTAGTATTTATGCCTGCACTAGTATATCCAGTTAGTATTTATGCCTGCACTAGTATATCCCGTTAGTATTTATGCCTGCACTAGTATATCCCATTAGTATTTATGACTGCACTAGTATATCCAGTTAGTATTTATGCCTGCACTAGTATATCCAGTTAGTATTTATGCCAGCACTAGTATATCCAGTTAGTATTTATGCCTGCACTAGTATATCCAGTTAGTATTTATGCCTGCACTAGTATATCCGGTTATTATTTATGCCTGCACTAGTATATCCCATTACTATTTATGCCAGCACTAATATATCCAGTTAGTATTTATGCCTGCACTAGTATTTCCAGTTAGTATTTATGCCTGCACTAGTATATCCCGTTAGTATTTATGCCTGCACTAATATATCCCGTTAGTATTTAATGCAGCACTAGTATATCCAGTTAGTATTTATGCCAGCACTACTATATCCCGTTAGTATTTATGCCAGCACTAGTATATCCAGTTAGTATTTATGCCAGCACTAGTATATCCAGTTAGTATTTATGCCTGCACTAGTATATCCCGTTAGTATTTATGCCTAACCTAGTATATCCAGTTAGTATTTATGCCAGCAATAGTATATCCTGTTAGTATTTATGCCTGCTCTAGTAAATCCAGTTAGTATTTATGCCTGCACTAGTATATCCCGTTAGTATTTATGCCAGCACTAGTATATCCAGTTAGTATTTATGCCAGCACTAGTATATCCCGTTAGTATTTATGCCTGCACTAGTATATCCAGTTAGTATTTATGCCTGCACTAGTATATCCAGTTAGTACGTATGCCTGCACTAGTATATCCAGTTAGTATTTATGCCAGCGCTAGTATATCCAGTTAGTATTTATGCCTGCACTAGTATATCCCATTAGTATTTATGCCTGCACTAGTATATCCAGTTAGTATTTATGCCTGCACTAGTATATCCCATTAGTATTTATGCCTGCACTAGTATATCCCATTAGTATTTATGCCAGCACTAGTATATCCCGTTAGTATTTATGCCTGCACTATTATATCCAGTTAGTATGTATGCCAGCACTAGTATATCCCGTTAGTATTTATGCCAGCACTAGCATATCCCGTTAGTAATTATGCCTGCACTAGTATATCCCAGTAGTATTTATGCCTGGCTAGTGTATATCCCAGTAGTATTTATGCCTGCGCTAGTATATCCCATTAGTATTTATGCCAGCACAAGTATATCCCATTAGTATTTATGCCAGCACTAGTATATCCAGTTAGTATTTATGCCAGCACTAGTATATCCCGTTAGTATTTATGCCTGCACTAGTATATCCAGTTAGTATTTATGCCTGCACTAGTATATCCAGTTAGTATTTATGCCAGCACTAGTATATCCCATTAGTATTTATGCCTGCACTAGTATATCCAGTTAGTATTTATGCCTGCACTAGTATATCCAGTTAGTATTTATGCCTGCACTAGTATATCCAGTTAGTATTTATGCCAGCACTAGTATATCCCGTTAGTAATTATGCCTGCACTAGTATATCGAGTTAGTATTTATGCCAGCACTAGTATATTCAGTTAGAATGTATGCCTGCACTAGTATATCCAGTTAGTACGTATGCCTGCACTAGTATATCCAGTTAGTATTTATGCCAGCGCTAGTATATCCAGTTAGTATTTATGCCTGCACTAGTATATCCAGTTAGTATTTATGCCTGCACTAGTATATCCAGTTAGTATTTATGCCTGCACTAGTATATCCCATTAGTATTTATGCCTGCACTAGTATATCCCATTAGTATTTATGCCTGCACTAGTATATCCAGTTAGTATTTATGCCTGCACTAGTATATATCTAGTTAGTATTTATGCCTGCACTAGTATATCCAGTTAGTATTTATGCCAGCACTAGTATATCCCGTTAGTAATTATGCCTGCACTAGTATATCGAGTTAGTATTTATGCCAGCACTAGTATATCCAGTTAGACTGTATGCCTGCACTAGTATATCCAGTTAGTACACATGCCTGCACTAGTATATCCAGTTAGTATTTATGCCTGCACTAGTATATCCAGTTAGTATTTATGCCTGCACTAGTATATCCCATTAGTATTTATGCCTGCACTAGTATATCCAGTTAGTATGTATGCCTGCACTAGTATATCCCATTAGTATTTATGCCTGCACTAGTATATCCAGTTAGTATTTATGCCTGCACTAATATATCCAGTTAGTATTTATGCCTGCACTAGTATATCCAGTTAGTATTTATGCCTGCACTAGTATATCCCGTTAGTATTTATGCCAGCACTAGTATATCCCGTTAGTATTTATGCCTGCACTAGTATATCCAGTTAGTGTTTATGCCTGTGTTAGTTTATCCCATTAGTATTTATGCCTGCACTAGTATATCCAGTTAGTATTTATGCCTGCATTAGTATATCCCATTAGTATTTATGCCTGCACTAGTATATCCAGTTAGTATTTATGACTGCATTAGTATATCCAGTTAGTATTTATCCCAGCACTAGTATAACCCGTTAATATTTATGCCTGCACTAGTATATCCCGTTAGTAATTATGCCTGCACTACTATATCCAGTTAGTATTTATGCTTGCACTAGTATATCCAGTTAGTATTTATGCCAGCACTAGTATATCCCGTTAGTATTTATGCCTGCACTAGTATATCCAGTTAGTGTTTATGCCTGCACTAGTATATCCCGTTAGTATTTATGCCTGCACTAGTATATCCCATTAGTATTTATGCCTGCACTAGTATATCCAGTTAGTATTTATGCCTGCACTAGTATATCCAGTTAGTATTTATGCCAGCACTAGTATATCCAGTTAGTATTTATGCCTGCACTAGTATATCCAGTTAGTATTTATGCCTGCACCAGTATATCCCGTTAGTATTTATGCCTGCACTAGTATATCCCATTACTATTTATGCCAGCACTAATATATCCAGTTAGTATTTATGCCTGCACTAGTATTTCCAGTTAGTATTTATGCCTGCACTAGTATATCCCGTTAGTATTTATGCCTGCACTAATATATCCCGTTAGTATTTAATGCAGCACTAGTATATCCAGTTAGTATTTATGCCAGCACTACTATATCCCGTTAGTATTTATGCCAGCACTAGTATATCCAGTTAGTATTTATGCCAGCACTAGTATATCCAGTTAGTATTTATGCCTGCACTAGTATATCCCGTTAGTATTTATGCCTAACCTAGTATATCCAGTTAGTATTTATGCCAGCACTAGTATATCCTGTTAGTATTTATGCCTGCTCTAGTAAATCCAGTTAGTATTTATGCCTGCACTAGTATATCCCGTTAGTATTTATGCCAGCACTAGTATATCCAGTTAGTATTTATGCCAGCACTAGTATATCCCGTTAGTATTTATGCCTGCACTAGTATATCCAGTTAGTATTTATGCCTGCACTAGTATATCCAGTTAGTACGTATGCCTGCACTAGTATATCCAGTTAGTATTTATGCCAGCGCTAGTATATCCAGTTAGTATTTATGCCTGCACTAGTATATCCCATTAGTATTTATGCCTGCACTAGTATATCCAGTTAGTATTTATGCCTGCACTAGTATATCCCATTAGTATTTATGCCTGCACTAGTATATCCCATTAGTATTTATGCCAGCACTAGTATATCCCGTTAGTATTTATGCCTGCACTATTATATCCAGTTAGTATGTATGCCAGCACTAGTATATCCCGTTAGTATTTATGCCAGCACTAGCATATCCCGTTAGTAATTATGCCTGCACTAGTATATCCCAGTAGTATTTATGCCTGGCTAGTGTATATCCCAGTAGTATTTATGCCTGCGCTAGTATATCCCATTAGTATTTATGCCAGCACAAGTATATCCCATTAGTATTTATGCCAGCACTAGTATATCCAGTTAGTATTTATGCCAGCACTAGTATATCCCGTTAGTATTTATGCCTGCACTAGTATATCCAGTTAGTATTTATGCCTGCACTAGTATATCCAGTTAGTATTTATGCCAGCACTACTATATCCCGTTAGAATTTATGCCAGCACTAGTATATCCAGTTAGTATTTATGCCAGCACTAGTATATCCCGTTAGTATTTATGCCTGCACTAGTATATCCAGTTAGTATTTATGCCTGCAGTAGTATATCCCGTTAGTATTTATGCCTGCACTAGTATATCCAGATAGTATTTATGCCAGCACAAGTATATCCCGTTAGTATTTATGCCAGCACTAGTATATCCAGTTAGTATTTATGCCAGCACTAGTATATCCCGTTAGTATTTATGCCAGCACTAGTATATCCCGTTAGTATTTATGCCTGCACTAGTATATCCAGTTAGTATTTATGCCTGCACTAGTATATCCCGTTAGTATTTATGTCTGCACTAGTATATCCAGTTAGTATTTATGCCTGCACTAGTATATCCCGTTAGTATTTATGCCTGCACTAGTATATCCAGTTAGTATTTATGCCTGCACTAGTATATCCCGTTAGTATTTATGCCAGCACTAGTATATCCCATTAGTAATTATGCCTGCACTAGTATATCCCAGTAGTATTTATGCCTGCGCTAGTATATCCCGTTAGTAATTATGCCTGCACTAGTATATCCAAGTAGTATTTATGCCTGCGCTAGTATACCCCGTTAGTATTTATGCCTGCACTATTATATCCCAGTAGTATTTATGCCTGCACTAGTATATCCCGTTAGTATTTATGCCTGCACTAGTATATCCAGTTAGTATCTATGCCAACACTAGTATATCCAGTTAGTATTTATGCCAGGACTAGTATATCCCAGTAGTATTTATGCCAGCACTAGTATATCCCGTTAGTAATTATGCCTGCACTAGTATATCCCAGTAGTATTTATGCCTGTGCTAGTATATCCCATTAGTATTTATGCCTGCACTAGTATATCCCATTAGTATTTATGCCAGCACTAGTATATCCCGTTAGTATTTATGCCTGCACTAGTATATCCCAGTAGTATTTATGCCTGCACTAGTATATCCCAGTAGTATTTATGCCTGCGCTAGTATATCCCATTAGTATTTAAGCCTGCACTAGTATATTCCAGTAGTATTTATGCCTGCAATAGTATATCCCAGTAGTATTGATGCCTGCAATAGTATATCCCATTAGTATTTATGCCTGCACTAGTATATCCCATTAGTATTTATGCCAGCACTAGTATATCCCATTAGTATTTATGCCAGCACTAGTATATCCCGTTAGTAATTATGCCTGCACTAGTATATCCCAGTAGTATTTATGCCTGCGCTATTATATCCCATTAGTATTTATGCCTGACTAGTATATTCCAGTAGTATTTATGCCTGCAATAGTATATCCCAGTAGTATTTATGCCTGCACTAATATATCCCATTTATTCATCCCAGGAACATCCATAAAAATGTAGGCAGCATATATGGAAATGTATTAGATATAATGTATTTCTGTCCGAAACAATCGATTTTGTAAAGAACTGGATACATGTTGCTATTTCTAAAGTTTCTATATTACACATTTTTATATATCCTATAATTGTAAAAACTAGATTAATTTCACATTCCTAAAGAAAAAAAGAGAATTACACCTTGAAAGATGGTGTATGGCAGAATAGACCATTCTTGATCTTATGTCTCTTTCTAAAAGCATGATTACACTTTTTTTCTTCTAAAGTATTTTCTTTTACATTTCCTTCCTCTGTTAGTATTCCCTTGGGCAAATTAATTTACCATCTATCCTGTAGGGAATGGGATTTTTTAACTTTTTGCTAAAGGACTAAAATATTCAACCAAATCAAAACCTTGAAATATATTATCAGATTTGCCTATCCATATAAAGGTTAGTTTTCCATGTCCCTCAAGCACTACAAATTAGATTATGTTAGACATGTGAATAACAGAAATGTAAATTCCATGATACACATTTCAATTGCAGCTGACGTACAAAAATACACTAACATCTAGTTCACATGGAACACTGTGTATCAGATATGTTTTTCTTATGTCTCAGACAGAAATTAGCAAGGAAGGGCTTATTTCCTCATGCAGTGATTCACAAATAATGTGAACCATATTACTGCTGACATGGAATGGATTGAAATAGCATTTACAGTCATTTAAATCCTGCCACTTAGTTAACATGCCAAAGGCTTAATGGTGTTATGAGTTAAGTTTCCTCATATAAATGTATTATGACAATTTAACATTCCATACATTGATGTTTTCTCTTTAATGTTTGTTTAAAGGGACAGGAAATCCCCAAAATGTCCTTCATAATTCAAATAGAACATACAATTTTTAACAACTTTCAAATGTACTTTTATTATCAAATATGCTTCATTCTCTTGTTATCCTTTGCGGAAGGACATCATTCCACTACTGGGAGCTAGCTGAACACATCTAGTTAGCCAATCATAATAGATAAACCAGGCACCAATCACCAGCTAGCTCCCACTAGAGTAGAATATGTGCATATTCATTTTCAACAATAGATATCCAGAGAACAAAGCACATTTGAAAACAGAAGTGATTTTAAAAGAGTCTGTCTTAAAATTGCATGCTCCATCTGATTCTTGCAAGTTTAATTTTGACTTTCCTATCCCTTTAACTACTTGAGTACCAGCGATCAATGAAAGTTTGCATATATAGCACAAATTCTAAAATAACAGAGAATATAATGCTTTATTGTTCTTTTTTAATGTACTCAAATGCAGTGAGAGAAACCTTAAAAGGATATGAAACCCTAAAATTTTCTTTTGTGATTTAGACAGAGCATATGTTTTATGAAAAGTTTTCAATTTACTTACTGTTAGCAAGTTTGCATTGTACCCATGGAATTATTTATTGAAGAGATACCTAGTTCATTAGTGCATCAATGTGGGTAAGCCTGCAAATATATTTATCTCTGTTGGATATATGAGAAACTGTAAGTAAAACTCCTGACTTTATACCTATTTGTCAAATCCTATTAAAACCCTGTAAAGGGCTAGAAGTATGCCTACAAGAGTTAAAAACGAGATAAGTGGAATATAAAAGCTGAGAAAATAAGATCTGCTGAAAAGCCAAGATACATTTTAAAGTGAAGGTAAATTTTCAACAATGAGTGCCCGGTTTTTAAAAATACTTTTAAAAACAGGGACACTTTCATTGATGAAAGTTTACATTGCACCGGATTTGTAGAAATACTTACCTTTTACTTCTCCAAAACAGGATCGTCGATCCCAGCCTCAGTTCCTCTGTACTGATGTCAGAAATGACAAAACCGGCTTTCTCTAATCATGGCTTTACCCCCAGAGTGTCCATCTCGTGATGCCCGGCTGTGATTGGAGGAAGCCGGTTTCGTCATTGCTGTGTTTGTACAGCAGGAAGAAGATGGCGGGGTATCGGTGATCCGGGTTTGGAGAAGTAAAAGGTAAGTATTTCTACAAATCCGGTGCAATGTAAACTTTCATCAATGAAAGTGCCCTTGTTTATAAAAGTATTTTTAAAAAATGGACACTCATTGCTGAAAATTGACTTTAAATAGTATATTAATGCTTTGAAAATCCGATTATAAGTTCTTTACATGGGAAATATTATGGATGATTAAAAATGTGAGACCTGTTCCTTCTTTCTTTCTTTCTTTTATATGTGATTAAGCTTAAAATCAAAGGTCAATTTACCTAAAAGGAAGGGTGAAAAGAGGATAAATTACAAAGCAGCAGGATCCCCCTGCTGGGAAGGAATATAAAATGCTAAAGAACCAAGCTGATATAATTACAGCAGGGAACCCCCAAAGAAGAGGGCAGGAAGCTGGAATATTCTCTGTCTGATTACTATTAAATACAGACACTGTATCATAAGAAAAACTATATAAGAAAATAATCCTCAATTGGGACTGTCTGTTTATGTAACTAAATTGTATCTCTCCCAACCAATAGTGTTTTTTAATATTAATGAATATCAATTATTTAAGGTACTGATGTGGGTAATTTTGAATATGAAGACTCTGAGCATCTGTACTTAGGTATTTGGAGTTAGATGATGAGCTGAATAGTATAATAGATGTACAGGACCTAGCTAAAAAACAGACAGATAAGCAAGTAAAGTTACTTCAGGAAAGGGTTGACGATATGGAAGATAGGCTACGAAGGAATTATATCAGAATAATAGGCTTACCTGAGAAACCCGAATATGAGGATCTTATGAAATTTGTCTCAGAAAAATTACCAATTTTACTAGATATGCCAGGTGAGAATGTTAAGTTCATGATAGAAAGAGCACACAGGTTAGGCCCATTAATGGTCTAGAATGGATGCTACCATTATTAAAAGACCAGTCATTGTTAAATTTCTAAATTTTCACAAAAAAAGGAGGCTTTACAGTACTATAGAAAAAAGAAAACATTAAAGATAGGGGACGACCAAATATTAATTTTCCAGGATTTCTCTCTAGAAACCTCAAGCCGTAGTAAAGAGATGGTCCCTTTGTGCTCAAGTCTTATTAAAAAAGGATTTAACGTATATATGGTATACCCAGCTAAGATTAAAGTACAAAGGGAAGATGGTTGGCAGTTCTTAAATTAACCAACAGAAGCTAAGGATTTATTAGGAAATAACTAAGATAATTCTGAGAGAGATTAAAGTGATGGTCAAGTATGACTAACTACATCTTGCGATCCTAATGTAACTAGCAAAATAATGTGACTTTCATTCATCATTTCGCCATATTCATTCTAGTTTGTGCGCTATCTTATATTATTTTCCTACCTTACTAATATCCATCCTCCTCCCGTCGATTGTCCGCCATTGTTTTTTCTGCCGTCACGTGTTTTTATTATCCAATTACAGTACAGGCCACTCGGGGAATCAGCTCTAAGTAAAAACACCCTTATTCAATTCTGCGCATGCCCTAGCTCCGTAATCGCATCCTAATCTCTGTCTCACCGCGGTTACGGAGCTAGGGCATGCGCAGAATTGAATAAGGGTTTTTTTACTTAGAGCTGATTCCCCGAGTGGCCTGTACTGTAATTGGATAATAAAAACACGTGACGGCAGAAAAAACAATGGCGGACAATCGACGGGAGGAGGATGGATATTAGTAAGGTAGGAAAATAATATAAGATAGCGCACAAACTAGAATGAATATGGCGAAATGATGAATGAAAGTCACATTATTTTGCTAGTTACATTAGGATCGCAAGATGTAGTTAGTCATACTTGACCATCACTTTAATAGGGATGCCATTATGTAATCTCTGCTGTGAAAATGTTGATTGAAAATGTTATAATGCAGGCAACGAGAAATGTTATTTTACAGATGTTGTAATGTTTTATGGGCGATCCCCTTTTTTATTTTTTTTATTTTTTTATTTTACTATTTTTGTAAGTCGGGATGGCACTCTGTAACATAACATCTTGGAATGTGAGGGGAATTTCCTCTTCAATAAAAAGGAGTAAAATAATGACACAATTGAAAAAACTGAGAACAGACATAGTTTTCCTCTAAGAAACATATTTACAACAGAATTAGAAAAATTTAAATTTGGATGGGTAGGCGAGGTGATAGCCACAACCTTTGCAAAAAGGGAAAAGGGAGTAGCAATTTTATTACATAAAAATTAAAATATAAGATCATAAATAAGAAGTTGGAGTTGGAGGAAAGATATGTCATAGTTCAGATAGAAATAAATGGTATATAGTATATCTTATGTAATATATAATAATAATAAACTACCAAGAAAAATGCAAAATTTTATGGAAGGTAATTTGATAATAGCAGGGGATTTCAATCTGATCTCTCAGTTCCCACTAGACAAATTCCAACAAGGGCCAAAACCAACTCCAGCGCCAAAACGGGATATCCTGTTATTAAGAAATTTTAAAAATATACTTAATCTAAAAGACATTTGGAGAGTGCAAAATCTAGACACAAAATAGTTCACTTGCGAATCAAAAAACACAAGACATTCTCTAGAATAGATTTAGTTTTTTAGTAAATGAACAATTAATAGGTAGAGGACTAGAAGCAGAAATTTGTCCCATAACAATATCTGACCATGCACCAATTAGATACCACTAAATAGGCCCCCGCACAAGAGTAATGTACTTTTCTTTCCAAGATATCTCTTTCTTAATATCGAATTCAAAAATTGGCTAAAAAATAAATGGAAAGAATATGAAAGTAATAATAAAAACTCAGTAGATAGTAATATAATTTTTTTGGGAGGCATCCAAAGCAGTGCTGAGAGGGGAAGTGAAAGCATATATATGTAAACTTAAAAAATAAATAATGCTAGAGACATCCAGTTATCTAATCAATTGTTGAACGCTTACAATTTATACTTAAGAGCCCCTAATAGGATCTATTGGTCAAAATACTTAAACACAAAAAAAGGAAAGAGAAGTTTTCTTACATCAGAAAACTGCAATGGATACTTTAAGAAAGAATGCTAAAATGTATAGACATGGAAATAAAACAGGCAAATTATTAGCTAATATGGTTAAACAAGCGAGAGGATCTAACATTATAGAGGCAATACAATTAAAAGAGACAAGATTAACAAATAATTCTGATATTAAGGAAGCATTTAATAATTATTTTTTTAAAAATATACAAAACAAAGGAAATACATAGGGAAAATAAACAAAAATTCTGGAAAACTTGTGAGGTTCCAACTATATCAGGTGAAAATTTAGCAGAATTAAATAGACCCATTTCATTAGAAGAAATAAAAAAAATAATGTAAGCCCTAGCACTCAATAAGGCTACAGGCCCTGATCAATTACCATCTGAGTATTATAAGATCTTAATAGAGGAAATATCTCCATATCTACAGAACGTATTTAATGATTACTATATGGAAGGAATAGAAATGCCAAAAAGCTTTACTTGTTCACTCACGACATTAATTTTAAAGAAAGATAAGCACTCATAAAATATGGATTCATACAGACCGATATCCTTATTAAATACGGACTACAAAATATTAGCAAGTATAATAGCCAATAGATTGAAAAATATATTATCTGGACTAATTCATAATGATCAGACAAGATTTATGAATGGAAGAACTTATTTTACTAATATAAGAAAAGTGTTATTTACTCTAGACTTTTTTTTGGATGAAGCTAATAATATGAAAATACTAGATTTGGATAGAGCAATAATTTCAATTGACGCGGAAAAGGCGTTTGATTCAGTCCACTATGGAATAATTTATTTGAGAGTCTGAATAGATATGGTTTTAAAGGTCCCTTTTGTACCTATATTCATTATTTGAATAATAATCCCTTAACAGCACTTATAAATGGTGAAACACCTAATTTATCTCTCCATAAAGGAACAAGACAAGGGTGTCCATTATAACCACTATTATTCAATCTGGTCATAGAACCATTAGTTGTTGTTTTATGAGAGAAGATAAGGGGAATAGAAATAGGCTCTAAAGAAAAACAGATTGCCTTGTATGTGGACGACCTATTGATCTTTATCAGTGATTTGAAAGAGAATATTCCTAAACTGCTTGAGCTTCTTAAAAATTTTTAGTTCCTTTTCAGGATACAAAATTAATAAGATAAAATTGGAAATTATGTGGATTACAAAAACTAAGGGCTCAAATATATCTAATCCTTTTAAAGAAGTCAAAGATAACATGAGATATTTAGGAATAAATATTTGTTAGTCCCCAGAAGAATGATACAAGATAAATTATGAACCGATTTTTTAAAAATTAAGGCAGATCTAAAAAAATTGTCAACCTTACCACTTACACTATCTGGTAAAGTCAATATTATTAAAATAATCGTGCTTCCAAAGCTGCTCTACCTCAGGGAAAATCTACCTCTATTCATAAGGGCTAATTATAAAAAAAAATTGATAAAACATTTAGAGAATTTCTGTGGGGTAAAAGCAAGCCAAAATTATCATTGACCAAACTGATGCAATAAAACAAATTTGCTGGATTAAGTCTTCTAAATGTATCCAAATATAATTGGATATGTTTAGCAAAAACTGCAATAGATTGGATGCTGTAAGTAGGTTATTTTCAGGTAAGGGAGGTAGAACAGAATATACTTAAACCAGTTGCATTGAAAGTAATACCCCAATTAGAAATAAAAAGTCTACCAATGAGTGTCAAAAGAATGATTACTTATAAAAATCCAATCCTTGCATGGCAGAAAGTATGTAAATTCCTTAGAATAAACCCCTATTTTTCAAAATTTTTGACTATCATAGGTATCTCCAATTTCCCAGAAGCCCTCAATTCCAAAATATTTAAAGGGACATAATACTCATATGCTAAATCACTTGAAACTGGTGCAGTATAACTGTAAAAAGCTGACAGGAAAATATCACCTGAGCATCTCTATGTAAAAAAGGAAGATATTTTACCTCACAATCTCCTCTGTTCAGCAGAGTAAGTTCTGTGTAAAAAGTTATACTCACCTGCTCCCAGCTGCCGGTAAAAATAAAAAAAAATGAAGAAATGACCAGCAGCCAATCAGCATCAGCAGTGCTGAGGTCATGAACTCTTACTGTGATCTCATGAGATTTGACTTAACGCTCATGAGATTTCATAGTAAGCTTCCTTTACCTGATTGGTGAAATAATATGAGCATTCACGAGGCTCATCCCCTAAGCTGTCCTAGGACAGACACACTAAAATGCTGCTTAGAAATCCTTTACAATGGCAGGTGGCTACTGAGGAACTTTTGAGGTAAAATATATTTCTTTTTTACATAGAGATGTTCAGGTGATATTTTCTAGTCAGCTTTTTACAGCTATACTGCATCACTTTCAAGTGTTTAAACATTTGGTTATTATGGCCCTTTAAGAAATGGAAAATCAACGGTTTAGAGTATGTCCATCAGATTTTGATCAAGATCGAAATTGTATTAAATCATTTGAAGTAATACAACAAGACATGAAAGTAGAAAATAAGGACTTTTTTTTTACATCTCCAATTGAGACACTTTGTTGGCACTAAAGGTGCTATTATAGGGAATACCGCTTTTTAAATTAATTAAATCAGGAATACACTCAATTTCTCCATGGTATAACCTATTAATGCAAAAGGTAGGAGAGGTTAATTTAAAGAATTTAACCTCAAGATGGCTGCAAGATGTTAACTCAGTGAATAACAATGTAATTAAAAAAAGTATATCATGATTATTGAATGCTACGTTTCTTATGTCATGGAGGGAATCACATATAAAATGTATAAATAGATCATACATTACACCTAGTAAAATGGCTTGCTGGGGCAATGACCTGTTTACAGTATGCCCGAGTTGTAGTCTTCAAGCTGCTAATTTAATGCAAAAGACAAAGAAAGACAGAAGCGCACACAAAGTACGATTCAAGTGATTCAAGATTTTTAATAAAATAACACACACGCAACACACATTGTTGCACTTACTAGATAGATAATAAGAGCAAACATTCATATCAGATGCTGTAGTGGTATTGCTCCTGGGTTAGTTGTAATCTTAACCTGATAGTAAAGCACAATGGCTCCAAACACTGCTTGACATCCGGATTGCCACTAGCAGATACACGAAACACCGGGAACAGGAGATTTCCACCAGTCTGATTGGTATCCTCAACGCGTTTCCCCCGATCTGCGGTCGGACTTTTTCAAGAGGTCTTGAGTAAAATTGTATTTCGAACTTAGTGCCCTTTCTGGTTTAAATGTCTGTACAAACGACCGCCCACGATGACATAATACAGGGCGTGTACATTTCTTGCCATTCATTAGTTGCAATCTAAAAGTGCTTGGTAAAGTTAAACATAAAAAAACTATAATACATTAAGCACAACATAATAAACATACAATATATAAAAAAACATACAATATATAAAAAAAATACAATATATAAAAATTACAATAAATATAGTATACCTGTTAAAAGTTATCAAACCGTTAAAAAACGTGTATTAATTAAAAGAGAGTTTCGAAGACTTACATGATTGCATATATAGACACCGCTACAAAATAAATTGAGAATTTTATTGCATGCTTGCCTGAGTGAAAAGAAGATAAACAGACGAGACTTATCTCAAACAACTGTGCGTTAAAAATTAATCTAATTATACATTATTTTCGATGACATCCGTTTTGTGCTATTCATAAGTTCAGGTGGTTAGGTATAACACTGTTAATAGAATGTAAGGGTAATCCCAAAAAGTAGTTGTTCGTACCATCAACCTCACATAAATTCAAATTGAGATGTCTTGTCTGTTTATCTTCTTTTCACTCGGGCAAGCATGCAATAAAAAGTCTCAATTTATTTTGTAGCGGTGTCTATATATATGCAATCATGTAAGTCTTAGAAACTCTCTTTTAATTAATACACGTTTTTCATATATTGTATGTTTATCATGTTGTGCTTAATTAATTAATTTTACTCAAGACCTCTTGAAAAAGCCCGACCGCAGATCGGGGGAAACGCGTCGAGGATACCAATCAGACTGGTGTAAATCTCCTGTGCCCGGTGTTCCGTGTATCTGCTAGTGGCAATCCGGATATCAAGCAGTGTTTGGAGCTGTTGTGCTTTACTATCAGGTTAAGATTACAACTGACCCAGGAGCAATACCACTACAGCATCTGATCTGAATGTTTGCTTTTATTATCTATCTAGTAAGTGCAACAATGTGTGTTGCGTGTGTTATGTTATTAAAAATTTTCACTTGAATCGTACTTTGTGTGCGCTTCTGTCTTTCTTTGTCTTTTATATTATCTATCTACTGAGCCAAGCAAGGGATTACCTGGCTGGATAAAGAGCAGCACCAAAGGACACAGAGGGAAACCAATCCCAAGTGGAAACCTATCCTAAACGGAAATCCGTTTACTTCAGAAGTATTTCTATAAAAGAAGCTGCCTACTGAAAATCACAGTGGGTATAAGGAAACGTGGACTTTTTGGTATTTTACAAACATTTTACCTTTTGGAATACGCACAAGGTACTTTGGAATTACCATCTCTCTATATATATTTTGTCTTGCCCAGGTAAATGTGGGTTTAATATGAACTAACCAATCACACCATATCTATAGAGTGGAGCTTGGGGAGAAAATTACTTAACATATTTTGTTATCTAATATCTTTACATGCTTGATTGTAGGCTGTGTACATGCTTGACTGTAGGCTGTGTATTTTCTCAATTCAGATTTAGCGCAATATCATCTTCTTTTAGTTCTTTTTTATTGCTAATTTAATGCATTGTATATGGGATTTTCCGAAAGTCAAAAAAATTTTGGGATAAGATTTCCTTCTGGCTATCCAGGACTATGAGACAAAATGTTAAATTACTTAGGAATTATATTTTATTTCTGAAAGAAGGAAATAAATTGTTATCAAACAGTAGATTTATTAATTTTGCGATACTCTGTGGACGAAATATTATTTTTAGTTCCTGGAAATCCAGAAGAGGACTGAGTCTAGCACAATTTCTCAGTAAACTGGAGGATAAAATGATAATGAAACAATTTGACTTTATGGTGAACCCAGAAACAGATGTAGCCCTATGTTTTCAAAAATGGGAGAATTGTATCTCTTCATTACCTGACAGAGTTCAAAAACAGGTTATTACACCTTTTTTTTTAATACTAGTTAAAGGACCAATCAACACAGTAGATTTGCATAATCAACAAATGCAAGATAACAAGACAATGCAATAGCACTTAGTCTGAACTTCAAATGAGTAGTAGATTTTTTTTCTGACAATTTTAAAAGTTATGTCTTTTTCCACTCCCCCTGTACCATGTGACAGCCATCAGCCAATCACAAATGCATACACACTTATTCTTGCACATGCTCAGTAGGAGCTGGTGACTCAAAAAGTTTAAATATAAAAAGACTGTGCACATTTTGTTAATGGAAGTAAATTGGAAAGTTGTTTAAAATTACTGCTCTATCTGACTCATGAAATATTAATTTTGATTGAGTGTCCCTTTAAGTACAGGGTGCCATTCTAAGAGGTGAATTTCGCTGGGATCCTGATGCCTAAGGCTCCCTTTATATATTTTTATTTTATTATTATTAATTTTTTTTTATTTTATATTAATTTTTTTTTTAATCAAATTAAAATTTAAAAAGGTTACACTTCTATGTCTAGAGTTTTGTTTTTGTATATGATGACTTGAATAGCTATGCTCATTATTATACAGTAGCATCCTTTGGATAGTATATTTATTAATTGAACCTTGAGTCATAAAATGCTATAATTATAGGTACACAAAAAGGTTTTTTTGTACTAGCTTACTTTTGATGTAAAACAAGTCTTATCTTTTGAACTGTTTATTTTTATATTTGTAATCTAATCCATAAATAAATATTTAAAAAAAAAAAACATTCTTGCAAAACTGCTGCCATATAGTGCTCTAGACAATGCATGCTCTTGAGCTTACCTCCCTGCTTTTCAACAAAAGATACCAAGAGAATAAAGAAAATTTGATAATAGAAGTAAATTAGAAAATGGTTTAAAATGTTATGTTCTATCTGAATCATGATAGAACATTTTTAGATTTCATAGGTGGCAAACCATCGGCATGAGAATTTGCTGGCACTTTGCCTTTTGGATACCACCATGCTGCATGTTTTTTTATTGGCTGCAATTGTAGCGCTTCATAAATTATTTATATTTTCATTATATTTTATTAATCTGAGCTATATATCAGCAATTAGAGTTTATGGCCTCTAGTTATTAAGGTCTGTCGGACCTGATCCGACAGTGCGGATCAGGTCCGACAGACCTCGCTGAATACGGCGAGCAATACGCTCGCCGTATTCAGCATTGCACCAGCAGCTCACAAGAGCTGCTGGTGCAAAGCCGCCCCCTGCAGACTCGCGGCCAATAGGCCGCCAGCAGGGGGGTGTCAATCAACCCGATCGTACTCGATCGGGTTGATTTCCGACGATGTCTGTTTGCCTGCTCAGAGCAGGCGGACAGGTTATGGAGCAGCGGTCTTTGTGACCACTGCTTCATAACTGCTGTTCGGAGCTTGATACATATGCCCCAAAGTGTTTAGTAAATTAATTCTTTATAAACAATTTAATTACACTCTGGTAGGTAAAATGAATAATTGGGAAATGAACAAAGAGGAGACAATTTCACAATAAACTGTGCTTTTTACATTTAATGTGAAACTAACAAAGATAGAATGTTTTGTACAAATCCTGGAATTCCGCACTCACAAAGGTTCTTTATTAAAAGGGCTATAATAGTAAAAAATGACATGCTCTGTGTTAGCGACACTGGTCTAATCAGAAGCGCTAGTTGCACATTTGAGTTCTGCGAGTAGCGCTGCTTATAAGATTCCATTATGGGGTTAACTACACAGCGTAGCACGGTCGGTAGTCAAAAAAATTGCATTCCCTAATGGATTAGAGCATTTCCTTTTTGACTATTATGGCCCTTTAAGCACAGGAACATTCATTAAAAAGCACTAGTAATATGTTTGAAACATTCTCTTTTAGATGGAATACAAAAATTACCTTTACTTTAAAGGGACATGAAAATTACATTTTTTCTTTCATCATTCAGACAGAACATGTGATTTTAAACAACTTTTTAATTTGCTTCCATTATCTAAATTGCTTTATTTTCTTGGTATGCTTAGCTGAAAAAAAATATCTAGGTAGGCTCAGACGCAGCAATGCATTACTAGGAACTAGCTGCTGATTGGTGGCTGCACAAAAATGCCTCTTTTCATTGGTTCACCAGATGTCTTTAGCTTGCTCCCAGTAGTGCATAACTGCTACTTTAAAAAAACAATATCAAGTAAATTAAGCCAATTGGATAACAGAAATAAATTGGAAAGTTGGTTTAAAATCACACGCTCTATTTGAATCATGAAAAATAAGAAAAACAAAAATGTTGGATTTCATGTTCCTTTAAAGTGAAGATGTCCCTTAAAGGGAGACTGTGGCACTTTGAGAAAATCGGACATACCGACCGGCCAGTCATTTCAGACACATGCTTCAGCTTAGCAGTATATCAGCATAAAACCACAAGTTGTTAAAGGGACAGGAACCCCCCAAAATGTAATTCATTATTCGAATAGAACATACAATTTTAAACAGCTTTCAAATTTACTTTTATTATAAAATATGCATCATTCTCTTGTTATCCTTTGCTGAAGGAACATCATTGCACTACTGGCAGCTAACTGAAAACATCTAGTTAGCCAATCACAAGAGACAAATGTATACAGTCACTAATCACCAGCTAGCTCCCACTAGTATAGGATATATGCATATTCATTTTCAGCAATGGATACAAGTGTCTTAAAATTACAAGCTCTATCTCATTCTTGCAAGTTTCCTATCCCATAAAGGAAGCTTTTATAGTTTATAAAACTGAATTCAGACTATGTAAAAGGCTTCTTCTTGAACACAGTTCCTATTCTGAGGGAGTCATAAGGTTTTTTGTTAGTTATGTAATCCATTTTTCTTAGAAAATGTATTTTCTGGTTAATATAGAAGCATTACTGATTTACAATGTTCAGTTTAACTTGTGACTTTTATTACACATTGTGATACAGTGCACACAGGCTATTTTTCATTCATAACAGGAACCCATTGTAAAGACACGAGAAAAATATTGACACTTAGGGCTAGATTATGAGTGAAGCTCAGTATTGCGCTTACGCGAGCGCGATATTTGAGCTCCTCTCAGTAATACTCACAAAAACACGCTTACATAGGCTTCAATGCCTCGTTTTCATGCCGATAGACAGCAAACCACCTAGTGCAGCGCAGGGGGCAAATCAGACAGCAATAAATATATATATATATATATATATATATGTATATGTACTGTATATGCTTATATACATATATATTTATGTGTTTATATGTGTATGTCGCCCATTGACCTCTATGTAAAGGCACTTAAGGTGCCGTTTTTTTCCCAAACACCCCACATCCCCTCTCTTTACCCCCTTATAACTGCTTTGTGCAGGTTTTTTTATTTTTAAATACTCATAATTATATTCTATTTTAAAGAACTGTCCTCTTTATTTTGGGGCAATTGGGGCAACCTTTTATATTTAATCAAAGGTCTGACCTCTGGTTAATTGGGCTTAGCACAAAGCATTAACCAGCCACTTGTAATGGTTGGTTACTTAACGGGCACCCGTAAACGAGCAAATTTGCCCCTTTACGGGCACATGTTAAAGGGACACTGAACCCAATTTTTTTTTCCGGGATTCAAATAGAGCATGCAATTTTAAGCAACTTTCTAATTTACTCCTATTATCAAATGTTCTTCATTCTCTTGGTATCGTTATTTGAAAAGCAAGAATGTAAGTATAGATGACGGCCCATTTTTGTTGAACAACCTGGGTTGTTCTTGCTGATTGGAGAATAAATTCACCCACCAATAAACAAGTGGTGTCCATGGTAGGGATGGGCGAATGTTTCGCAACATTCGAAAAACGGCACGAATTTTAACACATTCGTTCGTTCGAATCGAATTTCGAATGTTTACATAACATTCTAACATTCGAAATTCGAATGTTCGGTTTCGAATTTTACGATTACATTCGAAAATATTCGAATTCGAAAAATTCGAATTTAGATTGTAATAGTATTTCTAATGCTTATTCTTTAAATGTAATATTCGAATTATGCAATATTCGAATTCGAAAAATTCGAATTTAGATTGTAATAGTATTTCTAATGCTTTTTCTTTAAATGTAATATTCGAATTATGCAATATTCGAATTCGAAAAATTCGAATTTCGATTGTAATAGTATTTCTAATGCTTTTTCTTTAAATGTAATATTCGAATTATGCAATACGTGTATTCGAATTCGAAAAAAATCGAATTTAGATTGTAATAGTATTTCTAATGCTTTTTCTTTAAATGTAATATTCGAATTATGCAATATTCGAATTCGAAAAATTCGAATTTAGATTGTAATAGTATTTCTAATGCTTTTTCTTTAAATGTAATATTCGAATTATGCAATATTCGAATTCGAAAAATTCGAATTTAGATTGTAATAGTATTTCTAATGCTTTTTCCTTAAATGTAATATTCGAATTATGCAATATTCGAATTCGAAAAATTCGAATTTAGATTGTAATAGTATTTCTAATGCTTTTTCTTTAAATGTAATATTCGAATTATGCAATACGTGTATTCGAATTCGAAAAATTCGAATTTAGATTGTAATAGTATTTCTAATGCTTTTTCTTTAAATGTAATATTCGAATTATGCAATATTCGAATTCGAAAAATTCGAATTTAGATTGTAATAGTATTTCTAATGCTTTTTCCTTAAATGTAATATTCGAATTATGCAATATTCGAATTCGAAAAATTCGAATTTAGATTGTAATAGTATTTCTAATGCTTTTTCTTTAAATGTAATATTCGAATTATGCAATACGTGTATTCGAATTCGAAAAATTCGAATTTAGATTGTAATAGTATTTCTAATGCTTTTTCTTTAAATGTAATATTCGAATTATGCAATACGTGTATTCGAATTCGAAAAATTCGAATTTAGATTGTAATAGTATTTCTAATGCTTTTTCTTTAAATGTAATATTCGAATTATGCAATATTCGAATTCGAAAAATTCGAATTTAGATTGTAATAGTATTTCTAATGCTTTTTCTTTAAATGTAATATTCGAATTATGCAATACGTGTATTCGAATTCGAAAAATTCGAATTTAGATTGTAATAGTATTTCTAATGCTTTTTCTTTAAATGTAATATTCGAATTATGCAATACGTGTATTCGAATTCGAAAAATTCGAATTTAGATTGTAATAGTATTTCTAATGCTTTTAAATGTAATATTCGAATTATGCAATATTCGAATTCGAAAAATTCGAATTTATATTCGAATTCGAAAAATTCGAATTTATATTCGAAAAATTCGAATTTATATTCGAATTCGAAAAATTCGAATTTATATTCGAATTCGAAAAATTCGAATTTCGAATGTAGACATTCGATATAATTATAAACATTCGAATTCGAAAGTGACATTCGAAAACTGTAAATAACATTCGATTTTCGAATTTTTAAGAATATTCGTTCTTATCGACATTCGAATTTAGAATTCGAATTTCGGTAATAACATTCGTTCTACATTCGAAATTCGAAAATTTGCACATTCGCCCATCCCTAGTCCATGGCCCTGAACCTAAAATCGGCTGGCTCATTAGCTTAGATGCCTTCTTTTTCAAATAAACATAGCAAGAGAACAAAGAAAAATTGATAATAGGAGTAAATTAGAAAGTTGCTTAAAATTGCATGCTCTATATGAATCACGAAAAAAAAAACTGGGTCTAGTGTCCCTTTAACATGTGCCCGTAAAGGGGCAAATTTGCCTGTTTACGGATGCCTGTTAAATAACCAACCATTACAAGTGGCTGGTTAATGCTCCTGCGAGCTTGCGGTTTTCACTTTGTGCTAAGCCCAATTAACCAGAGGTCAGACTTTAAAATAGAATATAAATATGAGCAATTAAAAAAAAATACCCTGCTCTATCTGAATCATGAAAGAAAAAAATTGGGTTCAGTGTCCCGTTAAGAAAGCGCTCCACTCGTAATCTGGCCCTTTAAAGGGTAACGTGTTACAGCCGGCATCCAACATCAAAATACCAACTCAGTGTAAACTTTATATTTAAAACAGCAACAGGAAAATGCTGCATGGTGTATGGTTCTAAAACTTTACAATTGGCTGTGCAAAATCAAGTACCACAATGTACAATGCTATGGGGATACTTATCTCTGAGTTTCTTATTTAAAGGGAAATAAAGGAACAAAAATCAAATGCTCTAATGTGCTGGAACATTGTATTATTGCACTACTGCTTGAAAAGAACTATGTGTTAAACCGCCACTTTTGAACTGAACATAGCTGGTGATTGGTGACTACACATATGCTGCCATTGATTGGGTTTGTGACCATGTTCAGTTCTTTGCAAGCATTAGTGTGATAATAAAATGCTCTAGCATATTACAAAATGTTAGCATCGATCCTTTGTGCTCCCCCCTTTTTTATCTTTTACATTTAAAAGGAAATGAAAGTCTCTATATCGGTGCCATGTGCACGTGCCTGATGCACTCACTCAACAACTGAATGGTAGATATACTCTGTGCAACTCACCCTGCAAACTTACCAATAAGCACCTCTTACTGATAATCAGTCAGTAGCTGATTGGTAGGTAAGCTCTGTGCAACTCACCCAGCAAACTTACCAATAAGCACCTCTTACCAATAATCAGTCACTAGCTGATTGGTAGGTAAGCTCTGTAAAACTCACCCAGCAAACTTACCAATAAGCACCTCTTACTGATAATCAGTCAGTAGCTGATTGGTAAGTATGCTCTGTAAAACTCACCCAACAAACTTACTAATAACTTAAGCACCACTTACTGATATTATGTCAGGAGATGATTGGTAGGTAGGCTTTGAGCAAATCACCCAGCAACTTGCCAATAAGCACCTCTTACTGATAATCAGTCACTAGCTTATTGGTAGGTATGCTCTGTGCAACTCACTCAGCAAACTTACCAATAAGCACCTCTTACTGATAATCAGTCAGGAGCTGATTGGTAGGTACGCTCTGTGCAACTCACTCAGCAAACTTTCCAATAAGCACCTCTTACTGATAATCAGTGAGGAGCTGATTGGTAGGTACGCTCTATGCAACTCACTCAGCAAACTTACCAATAAGCATCTCTAACTGTTAATCAATCAGGAGCTCATGGTAGGTACGCTCTGTGCAACTCACCCAGTAAACTTGCCAATAAGCACCTTTTACTGATAATCAGTTAGAAGCTGATTGGTAGGTATGTTCTTTGCAACTCACCCACCAAACTTACCAATAAGATCCTCTTACCGATAATCAGACAAAAGCTGATTGGTAGGTATGCTCTGAGCAACTCACCCAGCAAACTTACCAATAAGATCCTCTTATCGATAATCAGCCAGGAACTGATTGGTAGATATGCTCTGTGAACTCACCCCGCAAACTTACCAATAAGACCCTCTTACCGATAATCATTAAGGAGCTGATTGGTAGGTATGCTCTGTGCAACTCACCCAGCAAACTTACCAATAAGCACCTCTTACTGATAATCAGTCAGAAGCTGATTGGTAAGTATGCTCTGTAAAACTCACCCAACAAACTTACTAATAACTTAAGCACCACTTACTGATATTATGTCAGGAGATGATTGGTAGGTAGGCTTTGAGCAAATCACCCAGCAACTTGCCAATAAGCACCTCTTACTGATAATCAGTCACTAGCTTATTGGTAGGTATGCTCTGTGCAACTCACTCAGCAAACTTACCAATAAGCACCTCTTACTGATAATCAGTCAGGAGCTGATTGGTAGGTACGCTCTGTGCAACTCACTCAGCAAACTTTCCAATAAGCACCTCTTACTGATAATCAGTGAGGAGCTGATTGGTAGGTACGCTCTATGCAACTCACTCAGCAAACTTACCAATAAGCATCTCTAACTGTTAATCAATCAGGAGCTCATGGTAGGTACGCTCTGTGCAACTCACCCAGTAAACTTGCCAATAAGCACCTTTTACTGATAATCAGTTAGAAGCTGATTGGTAGGTATGTTCTTTGCAACTCACCCACCAAACTTACCAATAAGATCCTCTTACCGATAATCAGACAAAAGCTGATTGGTAGGTATGCTCTGAGCAACTCACCCAGCAAACTTACCAATAAGATCCTCTTATCGATAATCAGCCAGGAACTGATTGGTAGATATGCTCTGTGAACTCACCCCGCAAACTTACCAATAAGACCCTCTTACCGATAATCATTAAGGAGCTGATTGGTAGGTATGCTCTGTGCAACTCACCCAGCAAACTTACCAATAAGCACCTCTTACTGATAATCAGTCAGAAGCTGATTGGTTGGTACACTGTGTAACTCACTCAGCAAATTTACCAATAAGCACCTCTTATCAATAATCAGTCAGAAGCCGATTGTTAGGTACGCTCTGTGCAACTTACCCAGCAAATTTACCAATAAGCACCTCTTACCAATAATCAGTCAGTAGTTGATTGGTAGGTACACTCTGTGCAACTCATTCAGCAAACTTACCAATAAGCACCTCTTACTGATAGTCAGTCAGTAGCTGATTGGTAGGTACTCTCTGTGCAACTCACACAGCAAACTTGTCAATAAGCACTTCTTACTGATAATCAGTTAGAAGCTGATTGGTAGATATGTTCTGTGCAACTCACCCAGCAAACTTACCAATAAGTACCTCTTATTGATAATCAGTCAGTAGCTGATTGGTAGGTAGGCTCTGTGCAACTCCCCCAGCAAACTTACCAATAAGTACCTCTTACTGATAATCAGTCAGTAGCTGATTGGTAGGTACACTCTGTGCAACTCACCCAGCAAACTTGCCAATAAGCACCTCTTACTGATAATCAGTCAGTAACTAATTGGTAGGTACACTCTGTGCAACTCACTCAGCAAACTTACCAATAAGCACCTCTTACTGATAATCAGTCAGTAGCTGATTGGTAGGTACGCTCTGTGCAACTCACCCAGCAAACTTGCCAATAAGCACATCTTACTGATAATCAGTCAGTAGCTGATTGTTAGGTACACTCTGTGCAACTCACCCAGCAAACTTACTAATAAGCACCTTTTACCGATAATCAGTCACAAGCTGATTGGTAAGTATGCTCTGTGCAACTCACCCAGCAAACTTACCAATAAGCACCTCTTACTGATAATAAGCCAGGAGCTTATTGGTAGGTAGGCTCTGAGCAAATCAGTATGTAGCTGATTGGTAGGTATGCTCTGTGCAACTCACTCAGCAAACTTACCAATAAGCACCTTTTACTGATAATCAGTCAGGAGCTGATTGGTAGGTATGCTCTGTGCAACTCACTCAGCAAACTTACCAGTAAGCATCTCTTACTGATAATCAGTTAGAAGCTGATTGGTAGGTATGTTCTGTGCAACTCGCCCATCAAATTTACCAATAAGCACCCCTTACGGATAATAAGTCAGGAGCCGATTAGTAGGCACGCTCTGTGCAACTCACCCAGCAAACTTACCAATATGATCCTCTTACCGATAATCATTAAGGAGCTGATTGGTAGGTATGTTCTGTGCAACTCACCCAGCAAACTTACCAATAAGCACCTCTTACTGATAATCAGTCAGTAGCTGATTGGTAGGTACACTCTGTGCAACTCATTCAGCAAACTTACCAATAAGCACCTCTTACTAATAATCAGTTAGAAGCTGATTGGTAGGTACGCTCTGTGCAACTCACCCAGCAAGTTTGCCAATAAGCACCTCTTACAGATAATCAGTCAGTAGTTGATTGGTAGGTACGCTCTGTGCAACTCACCCAGCAAACTTACCAATAAGCACCTCTTACTGATAGTCAGTAGCTGATTGGTAGGTAGGCTCTGTGCAACTCACCCAGCAAACTTCACAATAAGCACCTCTTACTGATAATCAGTTAGAAGCTGATTGGTAGATATGTTCTGTGCAACTCACCCAGCAAACTTACCAATAAGCACCTCTTACTGATAATCAGTCAGTAGCTGATTGGTAGGTAGGCTCTGTGCAACTCACCCAGCAAACTTGCCGATAAGCACCTCTTACTGATAATCAGTCATTAGCTGATTGGTAGATATGCTCTGTGCAACTCACCCAGCAAACTTACCAACCCAGAGGCAGAACTTTTTTTCACTTTCTGCTATGAGATTTAAATTTAAATTTTAAATTAGTCAGTTACACTAAAGCACCAGTTAAAATGCAATGTGCTGATAAACTGGAGAATAAAGCAATTTTTAAAGTTTTATAATATGGTGCAGCTGTCGAAAATTGCATTGCAAATTAGTTGCAGACAAAAAAATAAATGGTAAAATGTCTCTTAAATAAGTTTGTTTCCTTTTCTCTTGGCCTAACATAGAAATTTAGTAATAAAAAGGTGCATTGCTCATAAAAACCTCTTACATTAAGAAATCACAGCTTTGCAGACTGGGAAAGGCTAGGGGGCGGGTTTGAAGAAAATCTGAGAACCAGTCAACAATCATTGCTCTGCTGCTTTGCAGCACTACTGCATATTTGGCTGTTCACTTCAAACAGCACTTACGCAGTGTAGCCAGAGCAAAGCTCTGTTTAAAGAGAACAGCCTGATGTGGAGCAACACTGCAAAATTAAAACAGTAACAGTTCCTGCATGTGTCCTGTTCTTTCTGCAGACATGCTGCATTTTCTGCAATGACATCTCAGATCACTGCATGTTCTGCCTTGGGGCTTACCAATAAGCACCTCTTACCGATAATCAGTCAGGAGCTGATTGGTAGGTACGCTCTGTGCAACTCACTCAGCAAACTTATCAATAATCACCTCTTACCGATAATCAGTCAGGAGCCGATTGGTATGTATGAATATGATATGTGCAACTCACCCAGAAAACTTACCAATAAGCACCTCTTACTCATAATCTGTCAAGAGCTGATTGTTAGATTTGCTATGTGCAACTCATTCAGCAAATTTACCAATAAGCACCTCTTACTGATAATCAGACAAAAGCTGATTGTAGATATGCTCTGTGCAACTCACCCAGCAAACTTACCAATAAGCACCTCTTGCTGATAATAAGTCAAGAGCTGATTGATAGGTATGCACTGTGCAACTCACCCAGCAAACTTACCAATAAGCACCTCTTACTGATAATCAGTCAAGAGCTGATTGTAGATATGCTCTGTGCAACTCACCCAGCAAACTTACCAATAAGCACCTCTTGCTGATAATAAGTCAAGAGCTGATTGGTAGGTATGCACTGTACAACTCACCCAGCAAACTTACCAATAAGCACCTCTTACTGATAATCAGACAAAAGCTGATTGTAGATATGCTCTGTGCAACTCACCCAGCAAACTTACCAATAAGCACCTCTTGCTGATAATAAGTCAAGAGCTGATTGGTAGGTGTGCACTGTGCAACTCACCCAGAAAACTTACCAATAAGCACCTCTTACTGATAATCAGTCAAGAGCTGATTGGTAGGTATGCACTGTGCAACTCACCCAGCAAACTTACCAATAAGCACCTCTTACTGATAATCAGTCAGTAGCTGATTGGTAGATACGATCTGTGCAACTCACCCAGCAATCTTACCAATAAGCACCTCTTACTGATAATCAGTCAGTAGCTGATTGGTAGGTATGCTCTGTAAAACTCACCCAGCAAACTTACCAATAAGCACATCTTACTGATAATTAGTCAGAAGCTGATTGGTAGGTAGGCTCTGTACAACTCACCCAGCAAACTTACCAATAAGCACCTCTTACTGATAATCAGTCAGAAGCTGATTGGTAGGTAGGCTCTGTGCAACTCACCCATCAAAGCTACCAATAAGCACCTCTTACTGATAATCAGTAGGTACGCTCTGTGCCAGGACCTCTGTTAAAGGGACATGAAACACAACTTTTTCCCTTCATGATTCAGACAGAGCATACAATTTTAAATAACTTTTAAGTTTACTTCTGTTATCTAATTTCTAGCTCCCAGTAGTGCCCTTCCACTCCTTCAAAAAATGATACCAAAAGAATGAAGACAATTTGATAATAGACGTAAATTGGAAAGTTGTTTAAAAATGTATTCTCTATCTGAATCCTGAAACAAATAATTTGGGTTTCATGTACCTTTAACACTGAGAAAAAGGGTTAAACTGCTTTTTTTTAATGTTCCACTATATTATTTTAATATCCATTAAAGTATGAGACTTTTTTTCCTGTCACTGTTTTAATTATGACATTTACTGCTAGAGTAAAAAAAGAAATGCCTCATTTTTACAATTGTCCATAAGCTTCAAGCCATCTGCATATTTTCATGCTTATTCGAAAACAAAATTAAACAGAATATGCAGCTGGAATTGTACTTAGGAAACTCAGAGTTACAGCAGAAGTTTGTATATTTGCTTGAAAACCATACAAACACTTATATCGTTATAAACCACATTAAAGTTTGTGTTTTGTAATTCAATCATTTGTCATAAAAACATGCTCTAACAATAATTTGTGAAATTGCTCTATGTTATGTTTGTTATATGTCATTGCAGGGCATTCAGGTGAAGAATTTGAGCCTTAAAGGGACAGTCTATACAAAATTAAACTTTCATATTCAGATAGGACAAGCAATTTTAAACATCGAAATCACAAAAATAAAATAAAGCAGCTATTCAAAAATTGTGGCAAAAGCAGCTTCTAAAAGGATTGTTCTCTGCAGGCAATCCTAGAACAAAATGTACAAAATACAGAAGATGCGCTACAAAGCAGACCACAATCAGGTGAATACTAATAAGTTTATAATAAAAAAAAAAAATCATTATTATTATTATTGGTTATTTGTAGAGCGCCAACAGATTCCGCAATAATCATAAAAGTTATGAGTGACGTTTAAATCACAACAGTAAAAAACAACAGTTTTAAAAAAAAACACCGGTGGCTAAAAGTGCAACAGCAATATATGTTATACGTTTAGACATAGAAGACAATATAAAATCAGACAACACTTGTCATAAGCAATTTTAAAAAACCCCAATTTTCTTTTATCATCAAATTTGCTTTGCTCTTTTGGTATTCTTTGGGGAAGGCTAAACCTAGGTAGACTCATATGCTAATTTCTAAACAGTTGAACTGCCTCTTGTCTCAGTGCATTTTGACAGTTTTTCACAGTTAGACACTGTTAGTTCATTTATGTCATATTAGATAACAGCGTGCTCACTCCAGTGGAGTTATTTATGAATAAGCACTGAGTGGCTAAAATGCATGTCTGCCAAAAGAACTGAGATAAGGGGCAGTCTGCAGAGGCTTAGATATAAGGTAATCACAGAGGTAAAAAGTGTATTAATATAACAGTGTTGGTTATGATAAACTGGGGAATGGGTAATAAAGGGATTGTTTATCTTTTTAAACAATAACAAATCTGGAGTAGACTGTCCCTTTAAACACATGTACAGTAGATCTACCAGCATGCAGATGGAAAACTTCCAATTATTAGGGGTATATTTGTGTATGTAAACAAGTCTGCTTGTGCTTTTTAAATAGTAATTTCACACAATACACTTCTGTAGAGGCTCAGAATATGCCTAAGTATTGTTCTATGCAAAAATCTGCACATCTGGAAAAGGGCTTGATTTTGTAAAGCTCTTTGGTCTGGAAAGATTATCTAAGAAGTCTCATCAGTACTGCAAAATCCCTAAAAGAATTTTAGAAAGGCTAATTTTAACTTGAGAACTGTTTTATCTCACTGTGCGGGGTTCTGGATGTGGAAAAGAAACGTCTACATTGCATTATACGGTCTAAATAAAATATTTTGTGTGATTTCTCTCCATGCCAGCAAATTTTTGATTACTGAGCAGAAAAGTGAAGAGTATGTGGCAACATACACCTGTGTTTATGTTGCATAGTATGATTTTAAATAGTGGGTGTCTATATCTTAAAGGGCCATGATACCCAAATGTTGAAAAACTTGAAAGTGATGCAGCATAGCTGTAAAAAGCTGACTAGAAAATATCACCTGAACATCTCTAGAAAGATATTTTACTTCACTATGTCCTAAATATTCACACCCCATTGTAAAGGACTTTAAGCAGCAAATCAGTATGTCTGTCCCGACACAGGCAACGGAGTGAGCCTCATGCACACATGTTATTTCCTTATTCAGCTTAAGGTAGTTTACTATGAAATCTCATGAGAGTTAAGTCAAATATCATGAGATCACAGTAAAAGAGTTCATGACCTCAGCACTGCTGATGCTGATTGGCTGCTGATAATTTCTTCTTCTTTTTTTTACCTGCAGCAGGACAGCATCTGAAGTATAACTTTTTACACAACACTTACTCTGTTGAGCTGAAGAAATTGTGAGGTAAAATATCTTCCTTCTTTACATAGAGATGTTCAGGTGATATTTTCCTGTCAGCTTTTTACAGTTATGCTGCATCACTTTCAAGTGATTGCATATGAGTATTATGTCCCTTTAAGAGAAATTGCCAATATGCTTAATTTTGACTATGGCTTCCTCTAATCGTTGCATGCCCCCCACGAGCTGGATGCCAATGGGGGCACACAACGATTTGTGGATGCTGGATTCGTCATTGATATATACAAAATACAAAAAGAGAAGCGGTCGGAGGATCGGCGGTCTGTTTACAGTAACAAAATGGTAAGTATTTATTTAAAAGCGTGTTTGTAAAGTTTAATGAATTAAAGTGGCCCTGTTTTTAAGAGTATTTTTTTGATAATGGGCTTTAATTCCTTAAACTTTGCAATCACTTTAACAATTTACAGGGTCTACAGTGGAAATGAAAATAATAAACCAGGTGCCATGTAATTTAAGACGCAAAACATTTATTCTTATCCATTTAATAGACAATTTCTGCTTACAACAAAAACATTCTTAACTCTCTTCTAGTGAAATACTTTGCATGTTGGATTATTAGCTTTTTGATCTGTTCAGGAACCTGTGTTTTTGGTTAAAATGTTTTCCTGACTGATCTAAATCACTGTATTTCATTACATCATTCGGTTTGTTATTTTTCAGATCTTTAACAAAGGAAGCATGATGGCGTGTAAAGAATGTTTCATTAGATGTGATCGCCCATCTTTAAAATGTATAAAAATGGGCTAAGGTACATGTATGTAGCACATAATCACCACACTAATGTCAAGAACAAAGAGACTGGGTTATTTTATATTTCTGCCAAAATGTCTTATTTTTTAAGACAGTTATTGTTTTTAAAGGGACTTTTAACACCTCTTGTTTAGCGTAAAATATTGTGTTCGTTTTGCACTTCTTATGTAAATTCTATAATCTATTTTAAAAAAACAAAACAAAAAAAACAGCTATTTGATTTGCAGCATTTTGAAAACCAAGGTTAAAGATTTTGCTTTTTGGCATCTCTAGGAAGCGTAAGACAATATTTTTTTTTTACACAAAATCAAGAGATTTTAATGTCCCTTTAACTGATGTGACACTGTTTATCTAATCCAAAAATCTAAACCAATGTTCACAAACAACATTAATTATATGGGGTCAACCGGATCTATTAACCAATAACAACTGAAAAAAAGGAAGGAAATTAGGTGCACTGATGCCAGTCATAGCAATGAGCAGATAATACTGTAATTCAGAAACAGGCAACCAATTTCCCACAGGGGCTCATTTATAGCTTCCGAATACTCTGATAGGCCCCACAGTTCCTATCATTCCGGCTTGACAAATCACAGGAAACAGGGAGTCATAACTTTCTGGATTGAAGCCACACTCTAAAAGGGACAGTCTACTTAATTTTTTTATTGTTTAAAAGGATAGACAATGCCTTTACTACCCATTCCGTGCTTTGCACAACCAACATTGTTAAATTAATATACTTTATCATCTCTAAACCTCTAAATGTCTGCCTGTTTTAAGCCCCTGCTGGCTGCCTCTTATCTCAGTGCAATTTATTAGCTTTTCACAGCCAGCCAGTGCTAGTTCATGTGTGACATATAGATCATATTGTGCTCACTCCAGTGGAGTTATGTAGGAACCAGCACTGATTGGCTAAAATTCAAGATTGTAAAAAGCAGTGCAATAGGGGGGGCATTCTGCAGAGGCTTAGATACAAGGTAATCACAGAGGTTAAAACTATATTAATATAACCGTGTTGGCTATGCAAAACTGAAGAATGGGTAATAAAAGGATTATTTATGTTTTTAAACAATAGCAGTTTTCAAGTTGAATGTCCCTTTAAAGTAACGTTAAACACTATGAAAATGTATATACAACATGGGACATGAAACCCCAAAGTGTTCTTTCATGATTCAGATAAAGCAAACATTTCCAATTAATCTAATTTGCTTCCTTCACTTGGTATCCTTTGTTGAAAAACATACCTAGCTAGGCTCAGGAGTGGAAGCTAGCTGCTGATTGGTGATTGCAAACATATATATATATTATCATTGCCTTCTAATGCGTTAACCTAGCTCACAGTAGTGTATTGATGCTCCTTCAGTAACAGATAATGAAGAAAAAATTATGAAATAAGTAAATTGGAAAGTTGTTGTATGATCTGTTTAAATAATGAAAGAATATTTTGGGGTTTCATGTCCCTTTACTTACATGTAATAAAAAAGCTTTATAATATGATTTATTTTGTCCCCTTTTCCTTTTAGTAAACCCTGAAAATTGTGAGCTTTCTAATTTCTATGAAGTAATGAGTGTCGTCATGTTGTAACTTATTTATCTTAGACATAAAAGCCTGTTCTAATTTAAAGGGACACAGAACCCAAATATTTTCTTTTGTGATTTAGATAGAGCATGACTTAAGCAACTTTCTAATTTACTCCTCTAATCAAATTGTCTTCATTCTCTTGGTATCTTTATTTGAAATGCAAGAATTTAAGTTTAGATGCCGGCCCATTTTTGGTGAACAACCTGGGTTGTTCTTGCTGATTGGTGGATAAATTCATCCACCAATAAAAAAGTGCTGTTCAGAGGCTGAACCAAAAAAAAAAAAGCTTAGATGCCTTTTTCAAATAAAGATAGCAAGAGAACGCAGAAAAATTGATAATAGTAGTAAATTAGAAAGTTGCTCTATCTGAATCACAAAAGAAAAAAAAATTGGGTTTAGTTAGTAACAGTTATAAATGATCTGATCAAGTAACTATTTCACAAGGTTTAAAAAAAACTAACATTCGGCTAGATTACGAGTTTTGCGTTATGTGCGGCTCGGTGCTAACTTGCAAGTTATTTCCACCGCTCACCTCCCTATAGCGCTGCTATTACAGGTTTGCAAAAACCCAGCGTTAGCAGGCAATATTGCAGAGTTGAGCAAAATTGAGCTCCATACCACATACAAATACCAGCGCTGCTTTGAGCTGGTTTTACGTGCTTGTGCATGATTTCACCATAGACATCAATGGGGAGAGCCGGCTAAAAAAAAAGCCTAACACCTGCAATAAAGGAGTGTAAAGCTCCGTAACGCAGCCCCATTGATGTCTATGGGGAAACAAAATCTATGTTTACACCTAACACCCTAACATAAACCCCAAGTCTAAACACCCCTAATCTGCCGCCCCCAACATCGCAGACACCAACATTATACTTATTAACCCCTAATCTGCCGCCCGACATTGCCGCCACCTACAGTACACTTATTAACCCCTAATCTGCCGCCCCCGACATTGCCGCCACCTACAGTACACTTATTAACCCCTAATCTGCCGCCCCAACATCGCAACCACCTACCTACACGTATTAACCCCTAATCTGCTGCCCCAAAGTCGCCGCCACCTACATTACACTTATTAACCCCTAATCTGCCGCCCCCAACGTCGCCGCCACTATACTTAAGTTATAAACCACTAAACCTAACCCTAAGTGTAACCCTAACACCCACTAACTTTAATATAATTAAAATAAATCTAAATAAAAATTACTATTATTAACTAAATAATTCCTATTTAAAACTAAATACTTACCTATAAAATAAACCCTAAGCTAGCTACAATATAACTAATAGTTATAGTTATAGCTTAGGTTTTATTTTTATTTCACAGGCAAGTTTGTATTTATTTTAACTAAGTAGACTAGTTAGTAAATAGTTATTAACTATTTACTAACTACCTAGTTAAAATAAATGCAAACTTACCTGTAAAATAAAACCTAACCTGTCTTACACTAACACCTAACCTTACACAATTAAATAAATTACATTAATTAAATACAATTAACTAAATTATAAAAACAAACAAACACTAAATTACACAAAATAAAAAAGAAATTATCAAATATTTAAACTAAGTTCACCTAGTCTAATAGCCCTATCAAAATAAAAAAGCCCCCCCCCCCAAATAAAAAAACACTAGCCTAAACTAAACTGCCAATAGCCCTTAAAAGGGCCTTTTGCGGGGCATTGCCCCAAAGAAATCAGCTCTTTTACCTGTAAAAAAAATTAATACAAAAGGGCATTTGTATGGGCATTGCCCTTAAAAGGGTATTTAGCTCTTTTTCTGCCCAAACCCTAAGCTAAAAATAAAACCCACCAATAAACCCTTAAAAAAACTAACACTAACCCCCGAAGATCCACTTACAGTTTTTGAACACCGGACATCCATCCTCAGCGAAGCGGAAGAAGTCCTCAGCGAAGCCGGCAGAAGTCTTCATGCAAGCGGGCTGAAGTCTTCATCCAAGCCGGCAGAAGTCTTCATCCAGACGGCATCTTCTATCTTCATCAATCCGGCGTGGTGCAGCTCCATCTTCAAGACATCTGGAGTGGAACATCCTCTTCTGACAACGGCTAACGAAGAATGAAGGTTCCTTTAAGGGACGTCATCCAAGATGGTGTCCCTTGAATTCCGATTGGCTGATAGAATTCTATCAGCCAATCGGAATTAAAGGTGAAAAAATCTTATTGGCTGATGCAATCAGCCAATAGGATTGAGCTCACATTTTATTGGCTGTTCCAATCAGCCAATAGAATGCGAGCTCAATCCTATTGGCTGATTGGATCAGCCAATAGGATTGAAGCTCAATCCTATTGGCTGATTGCATCAGCCAATAGGATTTTTTCACTTTTAATTCTGATTGGCTGATAGAATTCTATCAGCCAATTGGAATTCAAGGGACGCCATATTGGATGACGTCCCTTAAAGGAACCTTCATTCTTCGTTAGCCGTCGTCAGAAGAGGATGCTCCACGCCGGATATCTTGAAGATGGAGCCGCTCCGTGCCGGATGGATGAAGATATAAGATGCCGACTGGATGAAGATTTCTGACGGCTTGGATGAAGACTTCGGCCTGCTTGGATGAAGACTTCTGCTGGCTTTGCTCAGGACTTCTGCCGCTTCGTTGTGGATGGATGTTCGGTCTTCAAAAACTGTAAGTGGATCTTTGGGGGGTTAGTGTTAGGTTTTTTTAAGGGTTTATTGGGTGGGTTTGTTATTTTTAGCTTAGGGTTTGGGCATAAAAAGAGCTAAATGCCCTTTTAAGGGCAATGCCCATAAAAATGCCCTTTTCAGGGCAATGGGGAGCTTATGTTTTTTTAGATAGGATTTTATTTGGGGGGTTGGTTGTGTGGGTGGTGTGTTTTACTGTTGGGGGGTTGTTTGTATTATTTTTTTACAGGTAAAAGAGCTGATTTCTTTGGGGCAATGCCCCTTAAAAGGCCATTTTATGGGCTATTGGCAGTTTAGTTTAGGCTAGGTTTTTTTTTATTTTGGTGGGGCTTTTTTATTTTGATAGGGCTATTAGATTAGGTGTAATTAGTTTAAATATTTGATCATTTCTTTTTTATTTTGTGTAATTTCGTGTTTGTTTTTCTTGTAATTTAGTTAATTGTATTTAATTAATGTAATTTATTTAATTGTAGTGTAAGGTTAGGTGTTAGTGTAAGGTTAGGTGTTAGTGTAAGACCGGTTAGGTTTTATTTTACAGGTAAATGTGTATTTATTTTAACTAGGTAGTTAGTAAATAGTTAATAACTATTTACTAACTAGTCTACCTAGTTAAAATAAATACAAACTTGTCTGTGAAATAAAAATAAAACCTAAGAGAGCTACAATGTAACTATTAGTTATATTGTAGCTATCTTAGGGTTTATTTTATAGGTATTTAGTTTTAAATAGGAATTAGTTAGGTAATAATAGTAATTTTTATTTAGATTTATTTTAATTATATTAAAGTTAGTGGGTGTTAGGGTTAGGGTTACACTTAGGGTTAGGTTTAGGGGTTAATATAGTGGCAGCGACGTTGAGGGTGGCAGATTAGGGGTTAATAAGTGTAATGTAGGTAGCAGCGATGGTAGGGACAGCAGATTAGGGATTAATAATATTTAACTAGTTATTGCGATGCGGGAGTGCGGCGGTTTAGGGGTTAATATGTTTATTATAGTGGCAGCAATGTCCGGAGCAGCAGATTAGGGGTTAATAATTTTATTTTAGTGTTTGTCATGTGGGAGGGCCTCGGTTTAGGGGTTAATAGGTAGTTTATGAGTGTTAGTGTACTTTTTAGCACTTTAGTTATGAGTTTTATGTTACGGCTTAATAACATAAAAGCCATAACTACTGACTTTCAGTTTACGGTACGGATCTTGGCGGTATAGGCTGTACCGCTCACTTTTTGGCCGGACAGGCAAACTCATAATACCGGCGCTGTGGAAGTCCCATTGAAAAAGGACTTTTTTGAAAGCTGCGGTAGTTACGTTGCGTTGCGTTACGGCCAAAAAAGTGTGCGGGACAGAAATACCTGCAAAACTCGTAATACCAGCGGTAGTGAAAAAGAGCCATAAAGCTGCTTTTTCACTCAAACCGCAAAACTCGTCAACCACAAATATTAAAAGAATCTATAACTATTCATGGGCTAATATTTGCTTGGAAAATGTCACTGTATCTGTTTATAGAGGGCCCCATATATTACTAAACAGCTGGACTAGGTCTGTCTGTCTGGCCGACTTCACTGGGTATTTTCTTGTGTAGTGCCCCCTCCTGCAGGGCTTGCCAATCACCCCAAACAAGTGAGTGGTGTGTGATTTATCTCAGAGATGGCAGAAAAAGGCATCGGCCTTGTCATCACAGATCTGCTCTTGCAGTAAGCAGGCTTGTATGGCACTCCAAGGGCTCCAATGGGTTTGTAGAAAGCAGAAAGAGGAGTGTGTGTGTGTAAGTATGTGTATGTATGTATATGTGTGTGTGAATGTGTATGTGTACGTGCATGTGTGAATGTGTGTGCATGTGCATGTGTGAATGTGTGAACGTATGTGCGTGCATGTGCATGTGTGTATATGTACCTGTGTGTGTGTGTGTATGTGTTTGTGCATGTGCATGTGTGTGTTATGTGGTTGTGTGTGCATATGTGTATGTGTATGTGTGTGTGTATGTGTGTGTATATGTGTGTGTGAATGTGTATGTGTACGTGCATGTGTGAATGTGTGTGTATGTGCATGTGTGTATATGTACCTGTGTGTGTGTATATGTGGTTGTGTGTGTGCATGTGTTGTGGTTGTGTGTGCATATGTTTATGTGTGTGTGTGTGTATGTGTGTGTGTATATGTATCTGTGTGTGTGTGTATGTGCATGTGTGTATATGTACCTGTGTGTGTGTGTATGTGTTTGTGTATGTGCATGTGTGTGTTATGTGGTTGTGTGTGCATATGTGTATGTGTGTGTATATGTGTGTGTCTGTATAGACCACAGAAAGAGAAATTTGTGTACATATATAAAATGTCAGTTCCCTGCATGCTTATCCCAAAGGTCAGTACAACCCTGCAAGAGAAGGTTCTCAACATCAAATGTAGCCTAAATTGCCAATTGCCACATCTGCTATGTTCTGAAGTCTGGATCAAGTAATAATAAAATTGATGTAAAAAATCAGATCTCAAATAGCATTAATTCTCATGTTACGCCCCCATAAAAATAGAGTGATTAAAAAAAAGGTTTGAATTATAACTTAACCCCTTGGCTTCCAGACAGAACTGCAAGGTTGGTTGGTTATAGACAACTAACAAAGCAATATAATCAATTAAACTATTTTCATTAAAAAAATAACTCTGTGAACCGTTCAGGGAAATATGTGCAGAAATTTGATTTCTTGCAACGTGTGTAAAAATAAGCGATAATGCATAAAAGTATAAACTCCTAAAAATGTTCATTTGAAAAGATTCTTCTAGATGTACACACTCACATAACAGGAAGTCTAACCAAGGACTTTCAGATCGTAGGAGCTTGGAAGCCATAACTCCTAAAATTGTTTTTCTTTTTCCATAAATACTTTTTTTTTAAAAAACACAATTTCCGGACTCCTAAAAGATGTGTAGCTGGCTTTTATATTTTCTGTTTGGCTCCTAAATGTTCTATACATTTGTCATCCCCTAGCCTAATACACAGACCTGCAAAACCTTCCCCTTCTCTACCACCTTCTGACTGTTATAGATCCTGGCAGACAAAGGGATTAATTCACTAATCCCATCACTACATCCCCCTACCTCCCCCAGGGGCGCCTGCTATAGTGAGCAGAACAACTGTATGTTCCATTCACAGCTGCACCATCAGACAGGGAGCTTAAGAACCAAATACTGGTTCTAGTATAATTATGTGTGGGCAGGCAAGAGAAAATCCTATAGCAAACACTGCAGCATTTCCTTTAGGGCCTATTCCACTGATGCAAAACGCCCATGTTTTCAAGAAAAAAACCCCAAGAACAACAGGATTACAAAATAAAGTATTGCTCCAGGATATTACACTTAATTTTCAATATGTTAAAGAGCTGCACGGATTCAAAACAGGTCAAAGGGCATGACACAAGGCTTTGTAAAAACCAACAAGAGGCCAAGAGGAGAGGTCTTTAACCCTTTGACTCCCAGTGAGTATCATAATTAACTATTTTGAGAGGTCACATTAATAAATTACATCATAGAAACAAACAATTTTTGGGCAGGAAAGAACCATCACACTATCTAGCCCACTCATTATCATGTGCAAATGTGCCATAATAATAACCTAGATTCTTTAAAGGGACATTGTACACTAGATTTTTCTTTGCATAAATGTTTTGTAGATGATCCATTTATATAGCCAATCCGGTAGTATTTTTATAAAATTGTACAGTTTTGCTTATTTTTTAAGAACATTATGCTGATTTTCAGATTCCTAACCAAGCCCCACAGTGCCAGATGTATACATGCATTTACAGAACACTGCTGGCTCCTGCTGATGCTGTCTGTCTTTTCATATGCAGGGAAGGGGGGAGGTGGGGAGTGTATGCAATTTTGCTTTACCCAGCCCCTTTCAGTGGTTGTCCCAGACTACCTCATCAACAGTGCTAAACTGGGAGCTTCTAAGTAAGTTTTTAAAAAGTTTTATACTGGATTTTTATATCAGTATCTGTGCATATTCTTCTTTATAGTAGTGTCTATTACATAAAGTTATATGAGAACTGGTGTATACTGTCCCTTTAAGAGTAGATATTCATATATTAGCTTTCTGAGAGTGTGCTTTTGTAAATCTGCAGATTAGACAGCCCAGATACAGCCAGGGGCATAAAAGGCCAGATAGGAATGTAATGGTCTAATTATTAGAGTGGGATTTCTGCAATTCTAGAGCAGGTGCATTAAAAGAATAATCCATTGCTTTATTTTACTGTCTTTAACCCTTGCAAAGATGCTAGTGAGCCAATGAGAAGCAGGTGTACATACGTATGCTCCAATCACTGATCGTATCCTTATTTGGAGAAAAATTGGGGTGCTCCAGGAGAGCAGCTTTGAATATGTGTTAACCTTGTCGAAGAACTAGAATATTACTGAAAAACTAGATTACTTTAAATTTTCTGGGAGCACCCCACTTAATGGGACATGAAACTCCAACATTTTCTTTCATGATTTAGATAGAACATACAATTTTAAACAACTTTCCAATGTACTTCCATTATCAAATTTGTTTTGTTCTCTTGTTATCCTTTGCTGAAAGAACAGCATTGCACTACTGGCAGCTAGCTGAACACATCTAGTTAGCCAATCACAAGAGACAAATGTGTGCAGGCACCAATCAGCAGCTATTGCTCTCTAGTGCAGGAGAGGTGCATATTATTTTTCAACAAGTGATAACAAGAGAACAAAGCACATTTAAAAATAGAAGTGAATTTAAAAGTGTCTTAAAATGACATGCTCTATCGGAATCACGCAAGTTTAATTTTGACTTTCCTATCCCTTTATTTTTTTGTTTGTTCATTCCCGTTGCATTTGGACAAATTTTTGGAATACCATCCTATATAATAAAAGGCCAGGTATGTTTGTTAGAAGCTAGCCGTTGACACGTAACTGAGCTGAGGATCAGACAGCAGAGCGGGTGGGCGGAAGCGGGTGTGGAGGGGGCGTGACCAATGGTAGCGGGTTTGGTGGGGGGCTTGGCCGGGTCGGGAGCAGTCGTGGCGTGGGCATGGCCGGGCGTGGCGGGGACAGGAGCGCTGGCGGGTTGAACCGTGCACTGCAGAAAATGGCCTGTGTACACAGGCTTTAGGATTAGTAATATATATTGCACTTACATAAACAATTACATCTCGCGTGAGATAAAACCAATGACATCTAGCCACACAAATAACAATAGCTGTCTGGTATTTTTCTGCCATAACCTTCCCTTTTTCATAGAAACATAGATTTTAATGACAGATAAGAACCATTGGCCCAACAAGTTTGTCCAAAATGTTCTAAAAGCGTAAACTTATCTAGTTTGTGGGACAGCCTTATGCTTATCCAAGGCCTTCTTGAACTCCCCCACAGTGTTTGCCATTACCACCTCTAATAGAATTTGATTCCAAGCATCAACCACCTTTTCTGTGAAGAAGTACTGCCGCCAAATTACTCCTGAACCTCCTAGCCTGCAGCTTGAGATCATCAGCAAAGCATCTTCACTTTAAGAAGAACTCTACTATATTAAGATTAACATGAAAATGATTAAAGGGACACTTAAAGGGACATTATACACTCATTTTTTCTTTGCATAAATGTTTTGTAGATAATCTATTTATATAGCCCATAAAGTTTTTTTTTTTAATTAATGTATAGTTTTGCTTATTTTTAAATAACATTGCTCTGATTTTCAGACTCCTAACCAAGCCCCAAAGTTTTATGTGAATACGCTCGACTACCTACTCCAGCTTGCTCCTGTTTGTGTAAAGGGTCTTTTCATATGCAAAAGAAGGGGGAGGGGGAGTGTCTTATTTGCCACTTGCAGTGGGCTTTCCAGCTACCTTTTCAACAGAGCCAAAGTGACAGCTTCTAAGTAAGTTTTTAAACAGTTTTATACTGGATTTTTATATCAGTATCTGTGCATATTATTCTTTATAGTAGTGTCTATTACATGCAGTTATATGAAAATGAGTGTATACTGTCCCTTTAAGTCAAAATAAACTTTTATGACTCAGATAGAGCAGCAGTTTTAAGACACTTTCCTATTTACTTCTATTATCAAATTTTGCAGTCTTTTTATGTTCACACTTTTTATGAAACAAGATCCTACTGAGCATGTGCACAAGCTCACATGGTATACATATACTAACCTGTAATTGGCTGATGTCCGTCACATGATACACAGGGACCAGAAAATGGGAGGGGAAAAAAATTGTCAGAAAAAAATCTACCGCTTACTTGAAATTCAGAGTAGGTGTTAAAGGGACATTATACACTCATTTTTTCTTTGCATAAATGTTTTGTAGATGATCTATTTATAAAGCCCATAAAGTTGTTTTTTAATGTATAGTTTTGCTTATTTTTAAATAACAATGCTCTGATTTTCAGACTCCTAACCAAGCCCCAAAGTTTTATGAGAATACCGTCAGCTACCTTCTCCAGCTTGCTCCTGTTTATGTAAAGGGTCTTTTCATATGCAAAAGAAGGGGGAGGGGGAGTGTCTTATTTCCCACTTGCAGTGGGCTTTCCAGCAACCTTTTCAACAGAGCTAAACTGAGAGCTTCTAAGTAAGTTTTTAAACAGTTTTATACTGGATTTGCATATCAGTATCTGTGTATCTTATTCTTTATAGTAGTGTCTATTACATGCAGTTATATGAAAATGAGTGTATACTGTCCCTTTAAACCATTGTCTTTTTATTATGCACTTGTTAATTATGTAATATTCTGCATTAAGTGGTCCTTTAATGAACATCCATTTCAACTTAAAAAAAAGTTAGAAAGTTGCTGTTTGTAATTGTTTTCATGGCTCTGCAAGAGAAAAGAAAAGAAATCCACTGACAGTCTCAATTGATAGCGTCTTCTTGCCCACGATTATCCAGCAATAGAATTTTCTGAACCTCACAAATGCTATTGAAATATTTATCTATTTATTAAAGGCACTTTTTTGTTTGTTACAGAGTAGATATGTTTCTGGGATGTCTGTCTGTCAGTCCATCTATCTATCTATCTATCTATCTATATATCTGTCAATATATCTATCTATCTATCTATCTATCTATCTATCTATCTATCTATCTGTCAATATATATATCTATTTATCTGGCTTTCAATCTATCTGTCTGTCCGTCTGTCTGTCTGCTGGTCTATCGATCTGTCCTCTTTCTTTCTTTCTTTCTTTCTCTCTCTTTCTTTCTTTTTTCTTTTCTGTTCCTCAGTTGTGGACCACATAAAAAAATGAGATTCACATCTTAGGCTCAGAGCAGTATGTCATACAACCTTTTAAGATTCAGAGATGAAAATACGATATTTACAACATTTCCAGATATTCTTACCAGTGGCTGAGGAAGCTATCAAGCTATTACTATTAATAATTTCAGCCTTGTACTAGGCAGATGTGGTCTAGAAAGAAAAAAAAAATGCCAGTTTCCCAACCTAATGAAAAATAGCCAGAAAATCTTACATATTCAGACAAACGCTTTAGTACAGCTGGCATAGAACACATTTTCATGTTCCAGATCTGTGTGTGGTGGTTCACGAGCAGATTTTCTCATAATCAGAGATAGCATCAAACTCAACGAGCCAAACATAGTAAATGCATCAAATTATGCAATCTAAAAAAAATAAAGAGTTTTGTGCCCTGGAAACAGTTTTTTTTTCCAGTCCAAAAGCAAAGCTTTCTATTCTTTTTTTTTTTTTTTTAAAGTATCAATCGAAATTACTTCCTTAAAGACAAAGATCACTGGTTAATTGAACCTTAATTACAGGAAGCAATTGTTAGGGCCACTCTTGTAAGGGAAATATACACTTCTATCTAAGGCAAAAGAAGTGACCTTGATCAGCAAGGGTATTTTGTATACAAGCTGTCAATCATTTTTCTAGAAAATAAATTGCAACATGTTTTTACCATTTAGTTAGAAAAACAATTTTAAAAAAACCTAAAAATAAGTTTAAGATTTTAAAGGCACAGAATACGCTAAAAGATACATAATACACATAAGGTAGAAAGTTCAAGCTGCAGCAGCACTGAATAAAAATATTTTTATTTTTGCCAAAAAGTTAATACAACGTTTCGGACCAACTGTCCTTAATCATGTAAGCATGTAAACATGATTAAGGACAGTTGGTCCGAAACGTTATATTAACTTTTTGGCAAAAATAAAAATCTTTTTATTCAGTGCTGCTGCAGCTTGAACTTTCTACTTATTTTTGTTTTTTTTGGTATGGACCCTTGCAGCCTGCACGGATAAATAACCTCAAAAACAGAGTGCTGAACAGTAACCTGCTGTTGGAATAATACACATAAGGTGCTATTTCAACATGTTCCAAAAATTGAATTGAGCATGGGTGCATTTCAGTTTGAAATAGAAGCATTTTTGCAAAAACCTCCATTAGTAAAAATGCTTCTATTAAAAGTTATTACTCTTTCGGTGACATATGCACATATCCTGTGAGGGCTGTGCACCAGTATTCAAACACCACACACCTTCTCAGTGGTGACTTGTATGACACAAGTCAAGTATTTGCAGAAGCAATATATATGTATATAATAAATGTGAGTGTGACATGATGCTTCACTAGTGTCTCTGACTACAGGGGTTAGCCTTTCTGTTTTACCCATTGGTGTTTATGTGTGTGTGTGTGTGTGTGTATGCATTGTGACTATGTGTGTATTTATGCATGTATGTGTGTGTGTATGTATGTGACTGTGTGTGTATTTATGCATGTGTGTGTGTGTGTATGTATGTGACTGTGTGTGTATTTATGCATGTATGTGTGTGTATGTGTGTGTGTGTGTATGTATGTGACTGTGTGTGTATTTATGCATATATGTGTGCGTGTGTGTATGTTTGTGGAACCAGCAAATTACAGACCTTGTTACTACAGCATGGGGGGGCGGGGGGAAACAGTGTCACTATACAGTACCACTATATACAGTAAGGGGGGCCGGACCATGTCACAGACTACTGTGGTCACTTTATAAAGTACTGGGGCGGGTAGGGTCACTGACTCTCTATATACAGTACTGGTGGGTTAAACAGTGTCACTATATACAGTAATAGGGGGTCAGACCATCTCACAGACTGTGGGCACAGGGAACCTCCATTTTTTTCTGTGTTAAATGTTTAAAAAAAAAAAAAAGATATGTATCAAATTCATTTTTTTTGGGGGGGGGGGGGGGCTTCTTAGATTCTTGCACCTGGGCCCTGTGGTTTCTAGTTTACGCCTCTGACTGCTGCCAGATCTCTAAGCAGAAAAACAGTAATAACTTTACTAGAAGCATTTTTGTTAATGGAAGTATATGGCAAACATTTAAATGCACCCACACACAGTTCAGTTTTGATCTTTCTATTCTTTTAAAGGGACATGCATCCCAATCCCAATATTCCAATTTACTTCTATTATCAAATTTGCTTCATTCTCTTGGTATCATTTGCGGAATGAGCAGCAATGCACTACTGGGAGCTAGCTGAACAAATCTAGTGAGCGAATCCCAAGAGACAAATGTGTGCAGGCACCAATCACCAGCTAGTACTCACTAGTATAAGTACATATTCTTTTTCTCAACAATGGTACAGTTGAAGATAACCGGAAGTAGAACTGGTCCTTAATAAAGTGACATTAAACACTAAATAGATGCTAAATAATATAACGTATTCAAAGATTTGCCTGCAAGTAGTAATTCCAGATGTCTTTTTTTTTAATGATATTAGTTGGTTACACATAAAAAATATATGTAAAGTTTTACTCTCTAGAAAGCAAATAAAGCAATCAGATTCTTTCTCTGCTGAGGCCAATTAAGCACAGTTATAAATGGGTCACTAGTAGGGTGACCGTATTGCCGCTTTAAAAAGGTTCACATGAAAAATACATATGTCAGGGTGGTTATACAAAATATTTCTTTAACAGCGCTGAAAACAACCCTGGCATATGTATAATGTTTCATATGTGTCCCTTTTTAAAGGGGCAATATGGTCACTTTAGTCACTAGAGTTTATAACCAATGGCTGTATGGAAGTTGAAGTCTGAACTCTGAAGTTACACTTATGAAATTACACAATTTTAAGAAACAAATTACAGGAAAAAAGAAAAAATAAATAATCAAAACAAATTGTAAATACTTTTACTGCGCATAAACATTTTATAATAGAACCTCAAAGTGTTTAATGATTCATTAAACAGACATGAAACGTAAAATTCTTCTATATGATTGAAATAGACCATGCAATTTTAAACAACTTTCTAATTTACATCTATTATCAACTGTTCTTTGTTCTCTTTGTATCTTTTGTTGAAAATCAGGTAAGCTCAGGAGCGTGCACATGTTTGGATCACTATATGGCAGCAGTTTTTAAAGAATGTTATTCATATGCAAGAGCACGAGATGGCATCCCTAATTCCTGTCATGTAGTGTTCCAGATGCCTACCTAGGTATCTCTAAAACAAATAATATCATGGGTAAGAAGCAAATTTTATAATATAAGTAAATTGGAGACTTTGTTCTTAAAATGTTATGTTCTGTCTGAATCACAAAAGAAATTGTTTGTGTTTCATGTACCTTTAACGTCTGATTAGTAACTGGCTTATAAACAAATCTACTGATTTATTGGTACCTCATAAGCATTAAAAAAAATCTTAGTACAGAAATGTATTTTTACAATATACAAATATTTTTGGATGCAGCAAAAAAAAATTGTTTTTCTTTAAAGGGACACTGAACCCAAATTTTTTTCTTTTGTGATTCAGGTAGAGCATGCAATTTTAATCAGCTTTCTAATTTACTCCTATTGTCAATTTTTCTTTGTTCTCTTGCTATCTTTATTTGAAATGCAATAATGTAAGTTTAGATGCCGGCCCATTTTTTGTGAACAAACTGGGTTGTTCTTGCTGATTGGTGGATAAATTCATCCACCGATAAAAAAAGTGCTGTCCAGAGTCCAAACTTATACACTTGGGGTTCTCTGTACCACCCAAGGGATACAGGAGAATCAGCAAATTAAAAGAACAGTAAAGTCAAAATTAAATTGCCATGACTTAGATAGAGTGTAATTTATACAACTTTCCAATTTATTTCCATGATCTAATTTGCATTGTTCTCTTGGTATCATTTGTTGAAAAACATACACAGGTAGGCTCAGGAACAGCAATGAGCTACTGGGAGCTAGCCGATTGGTGACTGCATACATGTCTCTTGTCATTGGCTCAACCAGTGTGTTCAGGTAGCTCTCAGTAGTGCATTGTTGCTCTTCCAACAAATGATATCAAGAGAATGAAGCAAATTTGATAATAGAAGTACATTGGACAATTGTTTAATATTGTATACTCTATGTATAATGAAAGAAAAATGTTGGGTTTCATGTCCCTTTAATGCAGAGTATCTCACATGTCCATGTGCACTGGGAGACATATACAACTGTGACAGATGTACAAGTTTGTTTATGTGCTTTAACAGGGGTTAAATACATATGGCAGAGAGGAATTCAACAAAAATTATAAACAAATCAGAGCAGTTTATTTTTTTTTATCATTATGTTCATTTATTAACACCTCATTTTGGACCAAATGGAAGCTTATAATTTGTCATATTATATTACTCTTAATGATTAATTTACTTACAAACTAGAAGTCTTTTCTTAGAAAATAAAATCATTTGAAGGCTACACATTTCCTTTACTTTTATAACTAAAATAAATATCAACAATAAATAAACATTTAAGAAAACATGGAAGAAAAATAATCTTCATCAACATTTGGCTTTTACTTCATATTAAAAATATCTTCTTTGTGTTTATTAAGAATAATTCCTGTAGAAAATAAACCACCATTCACAAGATCATTTACAACTCTTCTATGTTTTGAATGTTTTTAGATCAACCAGTCACCAACAATATGTCCTGTTTAGCAATTTGCAAACACTGTTGTACTACGCTGTCCCTTTAAACCATGTACTATTTGTGAATCATTGTTTTGGCCTTCCCTAATAAAAAACACCAAAAACTTTTGGTAGCATAAAGGGTGCAATTTGTGGAATATATTGAGTGCCAGCGTTCACTAATGAGATTAGCTATTTCTTATGACTCTCTACTGAAATTAACATATTGATGGGCATGAAACCCAATAAAATTCTCCTCTCGGGAATGCTACTAATTCCCTATTTGAGAAGTCTTATTTTATATTCACTGAAAGGCACATAAATCCCCAAATTCTTCTTTCATTATTCAGATACAGCATGCGATTTTAAGCAACTTTATAATATACTTCTATTATCACATTATCTTCATTCTCTTGGTATCTTTTGTTTAAAACCATGGACGTATGCTTAGGAGCCGGCCCATTTCTGGAACACTATATGGAAGCAGTTTTGCAAGAATGTTATCCATTTGCAAGAGCCCAAGTTCCTGGCATGTAGTGCTCCAGATGCCTACCTAGGTATCTCTTCAACACAGAATATCATGAGAACATAGCAACTTTGATAACAGAACTAAATTGGAAACTTTTGTTTAAAATGGTCTGCTCTGTCTGAATCACAAAAAAACATTTTTTGGTTTATATCCCTTGAAGTAAAACAAATGTATCAAGGGACAATAACTTTTTATGCTTACATTAGCTTAAAGAGACATTTAGTGTAAAAATAGGATGCTCAATTTCAATGAAGCATTTTATTTTTACACAATTTCGTAGTCAAAGTTGTATTCCTGGGACCATCCTGGATATTGCAGGATTGTCATGTGTTGGGAGTCTACCTGCTGTCCCTAGCAGCTTTTCCAGTAAGGCAAATATTCTGGTTTCTAGAGACTGTTTTAACTCCACCCACAGCAGTGCCTGACTCCGCCCAACCTTGTTCATGACACATCCTGTTGGCACATAGCCCACTCCACGTCATGGCAACCCCCCCTTTTATGGCACTGCCCACAAAACACAGATGGGCCACCTCCTACAAATTCACCTCCCTGTCCTGACACACCTCCAGGAAATATTTGAAGGTATGTGGAACATTCCCATTCTGCTCCAAATTATATTACGGCCAATACTCTCATTTACTCAACAACTATATCTTAATCTGCAGTGGCACACGAAAAAAACTTTGACTATGAACTTCAGTCCCTTTACAATATAGTCAAAGAAAGGAATGTGCTATAATATCCATCTGGGACACAGCTCTCTTGTGGTTCTCTTCCTATCTATCTAACCGTATCTTTAGTGTAGCCTTCTCCGAAGCATCCTCTGACCCGTTACCACTTTCTGTTGGGGTACCTCAAGGCTCTGTCCTCGGTTCCCTTCTCTTTTCAATCTATATATCATCATTAGGTTCCTTAATAAAGTCCCACGGGTTTCAATATCATATGTATGCCGATTACACCCAAATCTACCTCTGTGCACCAGACCTACCTCCTTCCTTACTGACTCGTGTAACTAACTGTCTTTCTCATATTTCATCTTGGACGTCCTCTCACTACCTTAAAGGGACACTGAACCCAAAAAAAAATTCTATCTTGATTCAGATAGAACATGCAATTCTAAGCAACTTTCTAATTTACTCCTATTATCAAATTATTTTCATTCTCTTTGTATCTTTATTTGAAATGCAAGAATTTAAGTTTAGATGCCGGACCATTTTTGGTGAACACACTGTGTTGTTCTTGCTGATTGGTGGGTAAATTCACCTACCAATAAACAAGTGCTTTCCATGGTTCTAAACCAAAAAAATAGCTTAGATGCCTTCTTTTTCAAATAAAGAAAGCAAGAGAACAAAGAAAAATTGATAATAGGAGTAAATTATAAAGTTGTTTAAAATTGCATGCTCTATCTGAATCACAAAATAAAAAATTTGGGTTCAGTGTCCATTTAAGCTTAATCTTTCCAAAACTGAACTCATTATTTTCCCCCTTCTTCCAAAATCTCCACCCCCCAATTTTCTATAACTTTTGATAATTCCATTATTACCCCTACCCAGCATGCCCGATATCTTGGGGTCACACTTGACTCAGACCTTTCCTTCTCTCCTCACCTTGGCTAAAGCCTGCCACTTCCACTTTAAAAACATCTCTAAAATTAGACATTTCCTTACACAAGACACAACTAAGATTTTAATCCACTCTCTTATCCTTTCCCATCTCGACTACTGCAACTCCGTCCTCTTTGGTCTACCTAGCTGCCGCCTATCTCCTTTACAATCCATAATGAATGCCTCTTCCAGGTTCATCTTCCTTACACGTCGCTCTTCATCGGCTGCACCTCTCTGCCAATCCCTTCACTGGCTTCCTCTTGCCTCCAGGATTAAACACAAAATCCTCACTCTGACATACAAAGCCCTCAACTGCACTGCTCCCTCCTATATCTCAGACTTTGTCTCCAGATACTCTCCCTCCCGTCCTCTTCGCTCTGCTCATGATCTCCTACTCTCCTCCTCTCTTGTTACGTCCTCACATTCCCGTTTACAGGACTTCTCCAGAATGGCCCCCATCTTGTGGAACTCCCTCTCCCCTAGTTTTAACAGCTTCAAGGGCTCCCTAAAGACTCTACTATTCAGGGATGCATACAACCAACATTAACCTTTCCTAACTCCATTGCTTTCCCCTTGAACCCCTTAGAATGTAAGCCTATGAGCCCAGCTGTTTGTAGATCACCTTCTTAAGAGCTGACTACAACAGTGCAACTCTTGGCAGGGCCCTCTACCCATTTGATCCCTATAAATGTTATCCTGTATACCAACTATGCTTATAGCGCTGCAGAATCTGTTGGCACTCTACAAATACCTGTTATTAATAATAATAATAATAATATATAAAACATAAACTAGAGCATTTTATTTTTATACTAGAATATCTATTAAATAAATGTTTGTAAGCTCTATTAAAATTTTAATAAATAAGCTTCAGAGAATGGCGTAGAAACTGATTCAGATTTATGAATATTAACCTAAGCAACACACTATTTTTTTGTTGTTATCTGTGCCTCACAAATGAGATCTATCCATCAGAGGAAATTACAATAAAACTGTTCTACTTCAGAAACTAAAAATGAAATGCAACGCAATAATTGCATCTATATATGAAACAGATACCATAACAATGGCATCAATTATTTTGTTTTGTGTGCATGACATTATTACCAAAACAATATCTTTAGCTTTATTTTTTTATAGCCGCTGTACGTAACCTAACTGAACCTCTCAACGGATAATATATGAGAGCTAAGGTCCATTCGAAAAGATCAGGCAGAAATGATTCCATCTGGCACACAGATTTTTATCAGATGTATAGCATGAGGCTGTGGTGGCCTGGTTTGTACCTGTCAAGAACCAAGCATTCTTGAGCGATTTAGGATCACTGACGAAAAACATAATTTTTCTTTAATCTAAAACATTAAGAATCTATCTACTTTAGAGTGACACATCCTGAGTTTTTGTGAGGCTGCATTCCAAAGTCTGAACTCATCTCAATAAAATGGACTGTATCCCTCACGTAAAATTAAAAAAAACATAATGTTTTTCAACACTTAAAGATAATGCAAATCTCCCACTTCTTACTTCCCTCCATATTGTGCCCATATGTACAGCTTTGTACTGAGTCAGATTTTTACATTAATTATCTGCATAGTAAAATAGAGGACCAATCCTTATAACAGACAAAAAATATTAACTAAAAATGACATATTTTTAACTCCTAAATTGTATTTAAATGCAAGTACTTTTATTTGCTTCTTTAAAATGCTTTAAATGTTATAAATATTTTGGTTTAGAAGTTTAGTGAAGTTTTCTTCATCCTTGGCTAAATAAAAATAAGTTTGTGGGTAGCAGGTGTGGCTGAATTCACTTGCAGTCCTTAGCAGTTTGTTCAGAAGGCAGTAAGCACCTTGAGATTTTAATTATGTGCAGTAAAACTACTTTGTAATATACTTTTATTATTTATTTTGCCCCATTTTCATATTATTTAGGTCTGAAAGCTGTACCGTTTTTCATTTTCAAAACTGGAAATGGAAACTGAACACTTATCATAGCTAACCCTGCTACATAGATTTCTCTAATTTGCTTTATAAAAACATTAAGCACTCTACACATAACTGATAATAGTATTAATAATTTAACTTATTAGACAATATCAGTATATGCTTTGAACATGGCTAACACTTTTAGTAGAGCTGTCACATTACTAGCAGTAAAATATCTATAGAATAAATAGAATTACTTTATAGAAACTGAAATTAGAAAACCAACAAGTTGAATTACATGAAAATTGGGGAAAAAATAAATAATGAACGTATATTGCAAAGTTTTTTAACTATGCATAATCAAACATTTTATTTTACAATTTCATACTGTTTAATATCCCAATTAATAGTAATAATTTATAAAGTGGTAGTATATTCAGCAGTGCTATCATATTAGGTACATGATGACAGAGAAATATTTACAAAAAGATGATTTATAAGAACATTAAAGAGACAGAGGGTCCTGGCATTTTATTTACACCACACAGCCAATCTAGACCAGTGTTTCTCAAATCCAATCCTCAGGGTACACTAACACACAAGGTTTTAGGTTATCTGAACTAGAGCACAGATAAATATTCAGCTTATTAATAATCATGGTTATTAACCTGCTCTCACCCATGTTAAAGGGACATAAAACCCCCAATTTTTCTTTCATGATTCAGATAGAACAAACAATTTTAAAGAACTTTTCAATTTACTTCTATTATCAAATTTTCTTTGTTTTCTTGTTATCCTTTGCTGAAAACCGGAAGGTAAGTTCAGGGGCGTGCCTGTCTGCAGCACTATAGGGCGACAGTTTTGCAACAATGTCATACATAAGCAGGAGCACTAGGTGACAGCACTATTTCCTGTTATATAGTGCCCCAGACATGTGCACACTACCTACCTAGATATCTCTTCAACAAAGAGTAGCAAGAGAACAAAGCACATTTGATAATTGCTACATTGAAAACATTTTTAATTTGTATTCTCTATCTGAATCATGAAAGACAAATTGGGGGTTTATATCCATTTAATCTTAAAAATCTGGCCTTTTAGTGTGCCCTGAGAACTGGAACTGACAAACACTAGGTGAACATGTGCTAAATTAAATTACCAGTAAATACAGTAGATTTGGATAAACAACAAATGTATGATAAAAAGGCAATAGAATAGCACTTAGTCTGAACTTCAAATGAGTAGAACATTTTTTTCTGATAAATTTCAGTTATGTCTATTATTTCCACTCCCCCTGTACCATGTGACAGCTATCAGCCAATCACAAATGCATATACGTATAATCTGTGAATTCCTGCACATGCTCAGTAGGAGCTGGTGACTCAAAAAGTGTAAATATAAAAAATAATGTGCATATTTTGTTAATGGAATTAAATTGGAAAGTTGTTTAAAATTGCTGCTTTATCTGAATCATGAAAGTTTAATTTTGACTTAAGTGTCCCTTTAAGTACAAATGGACCTACTGAAAGAGAAAGCGAAAGAGCGGAAATAAGAAACAGATTGGCATAAGATTTATACATTAATGAACAAGTGATTTTAGGGAAAGCTTACAAACACTGAAAGCTTAAAGGGACACTAAACCCATTTTTTTTATTTAATGATTCAGATAAAGCAGGCAATATTAAGCAACTTTCTAATTTACTCCTATTATCAATTTGTATTCGTTCTCTTGCTATCTTTATTTAAAAAGTATGAATTTAAAGCTTAGGAGCCAGACCATTTTAGGTTTAGCACCATGGATAGCACTTGCTTATTGGTGGATATAGTTAGCAAACCAATAAACAAGCATAACCCAGGTTCTCAACCAAAATTAGGCCGGCTCTTAAGCTTTACATTCCTGCTTTTTAAATAAAGATAGCAAGAGAACAAAGAAAAAATTATAATAGGAGTAAATTAGAAAGTTGCTTAAAATTGCATGCTCTATCTGAATCATGAAAGAAAAAATGTGGGTTTAGTGTCCCTTTAAGGCAAGTTTTGTAAAGCAAGACTGAGGATTTCACAGAGCATACACAGTTCTTAAAAAAGTCACATAGATATTAATGTGAAGAATTAATGAGATAGAAGGAAAGCGGCGATTGTTTGGCAGAGTGAAGGGCATTGAAGGGAAAATATTTGCAAATAAATGCAGAGATATAGGAGTCACAATTTGATTTTATGCTTGAGGCTAAGGGGAGCCAATTGAATGACTGACAGAGGTTTAGCAGATGAGGCGCAGCATGTAAGGAAAAGGAGTTTAGATGAGGCATTCATGATAAACTGCAGAGGGGACTGATCGTAGCTTGGAAGATTGAGTAGTCAAGGTGGGATATGACAAATGAGTGGATTAGAGTCTTAGTTGTGCATTAGAAAGTGACAACGTTTAGAAATACTTTTAGGGGGGAATTAGCTAAGGAACGAGGTGCAGATAAAGTCTGGAGTTAAATGTGGCCCCAAGGCAACAAGCATGAGATAATGAAGTCACAGTGTTGTCAACAACAGTCAAGATTTAAGGAATATGGATAGTAGAAGATGAGAAGCTCAGTTTTTGATATGTTGTGATTTAAATAATAAGAGAATACCCATAAACCACAATTTAGACAGATAGATAGATAGATAGATAGATAGATAGATAGATAGATAGATAGATAGATAGACAGATAATATATAGATAGATAGTATATAGATAATAAATAGATAGATAGATAGATAATTGATAGATAGACAATTGATAGATTGATAAATAGATACATACATAGAAGATAGATAGATAGATAGATAGATAGATAGATAGATAGATAGATGATAGACAGACAGATAGATAGATGATAGATAGATAATAGAATGATATATGATAGATAGATAGATAGATAATAGATAGATAGCTAGATAGAGAGAGAGACAGACAAAGACAGACATATAGATAGATAGATAGATAGATAGATAGATAGATAGATAGATAATTGATAGATAGACAATTGATAGATTGATAAATAGATACATACATAGAAGATAGATAGATAGATAGATAGATAGATGATAGACAGACAGATAGATGATAGATAGATAATAGATAGATATATGATAGATAGATAGATAGATAATTGATAGATAGACAATTGATAGATAGATTGATAAATAGATACATACATAGAAGATAGATAGATAGATAGATAGATAGATGATAGACAGACAGATAGATGATAGATAGATAATAGATAGATATATGATAGATAGATAGATAGATAGATAGATAGATAATATATAGCTAGATAGAGAGACAGACATATAGATAGATAGATAGATAGATAGATAGATACTGTAGATATGAAGAATTATTTAAACCCAGGTGATATATCATTTAATTAACAAGAATACCAGAAAATATGATAGAGAGGTACTGATCTCACATTTTTAAATAAAACAGTACATAATACACTGAAGACAGACAGAGTACATTTTGGAAGGCTGACAGAGAACTTTCTCAGTGAAATAAAGGGAATAATGTAATGTAATTGATAAGTATATGACTAGGAAAAGGAATACAAATATTGCCGTAAAAGTAAACAGCCTTTGTTTCACCCAAATCATTGCAAGAGTTATGGGCAAGTCCCAGAGATCCTGATCATTATTACAGAGTCATATGGTGCTCAACTGAAAAAAAAAAATGTTTTCAACACATTTGCATGTCTTATACCTGGAAGCAGCTGTCAGTGTCTACGTCTTTTAACCATGCACATGAAGATGGCATTCCATTATGGAAAAGTTAACAAAGATACCAGATCTATATTCCCAGTCTGCAAACAGCAGCTGGCTAAAAATGCCCAAGTAATTACTGGATGGCTGAGCATCTTAACAGCTTGTACAATAAATCCCATATGAAAGAAAACACATTTCTGGGCCACTGTGCCAGGAAGGTGACATCTGCATGTGGCATCAGGAGAGTGTTGTGTCCAAAAAAACAAACAAAAAAAATAACACAAAATAAAAATACTATAGTAGTAAAATATCAAATCATTTAAAATGAATTTAAAGGGATATGAAACCCAAAATGTTTATTTTGTGTTTCAGACAGAGCGTGCAATTTTAAACAGCTCTCCAATTTACTTCTATTATAATTTTATTGGTATTCTTTGTTGAAGGCGCAACAAAGCACTACTGGGAGGCGGGAGCTAGCTGAACACATCAGGTGAGGCAATCACAGGAGGCATATATGTGCAGCAACGCTCCTTTGCCAACTAGGTATGCTTTTCAAACAAAGCAAATTAGATCTTAGAAGTAAATTGAAAAGTTGCCTACAATTGTATATGCTATCTGAATCATGAAAGTTTAATTTTAATTTACTGTCTCTTTAAACACAACAGTTACAGTTAAACAAGTATCAATACTGTCTCTTTAAACACAACAGTTACAGTTAAACAAGTATCAATACTGTCTCTTTAAACACAACAGTTACAGTTGAAACAAGTATCAATACTGTCTCTTTAAACACAACAGTTACAGTTGAAACAAGTATCAATACTGTCTCTTTAAACACAACAGTTACAGTTAAACAAGTATCAATACTGTCTCTTTAAACACAACAGTTACAGTTTAAACAAGTATCAATACTGTCTCTTTAAACACAACAGTTACAGTTGAAACAAGTATCAATACTGTCTCTTTAAACACAACAGTTACAGTTGAAACAAGTATCAATACTGTCTCTTTAAACACAACAGTTACAGTTGAAACAAGTATCAATACTGTATCTTTAAACACAACAGTTACAGTTGAAACAAGTATCAATACTGTCTCTTTAAACACAACAGTTACAGTTAAACAAGTATCAATACTGTCTCTTTAAACACAACAGTTACAGTTGAAACAAGTATCAATACTGTTTTACACTATTCAAAAAAGATGTATCAAACAATGTCCCTTGCATAAAGCATTGGAAGCAACATGTATATGAGCAAATCTGCAGATAAAACAAAATGTTTGAAAAGCATTTAAAAGAGTCATGCTATCGCCAGTTGGGGAGAGATATAAATAAACTCCTACACTGATCAAACAAGGCTGATTTTTTAATGCTACAAGATATAATCCAGAGAGGACCATGGGGAAAATGTGTTTATACATTCTATCTATCTATCTATCTATCTATCTATCTATCTATCTATCATCTATCTATCTATCTATCATATATCTATCTATTATCTATTATATATCTATCTATCATCTATCTATCTATCTATCTATCTACATATACATACATTTTAATATCCTAAACTAAAGGGGTTTTCCCTAAATGATCATTATTGATAAAGGTCACTACTTATTTTATTAACAGCCAATACTAAGAGATTATCTGATAAAAACAAAGCAGTATTGTGGCTAGGTTGCCATTGGGCATAACCTTGCAGCTCAGGTGAGCGTGCTAAGCGTTATAAGATGAAAACTAAATACTGCATTGCAGGACTAAAACATGACTTTCATTACAAAAGCCGTGAGCCAGAACAAATCGTTTCAAGTTTATCTATAGATCCCTGCATGACTGCAGCAAAATAGGCTTGACATAATATAAAGCATTGAGCCTTCCAACCAGTCTTGGAGATAGAGACTGTTTTATACACAGTTTGCCCAGCAGTCATTACACAAGACAATGTGAGGTCCAGTAAAATTGTGATTTGTATTTCCCAAAACTTTATTTAGTATTAAAAGGTCATTAAACACCTCTTGTTTTGGGAAACACTGTGCTTGTTATTTGCTACCTAAAAAAAAAGACTAAAAAGCAAATTCTGTAGCCTGAAAATGCTGCAAAACAAATTGATGGTTTGGGCAATTTGCAGCATTTTGAGAACCTAGGTTACAGATTTAGCTTTTTGGCTAAGGGAGCGTGGGACAAAGTACAATGCTGACAGAAGAGCCCCTTTAAGAGTGCTGGTCAGGTGACTACATGATCTATTGCAGATAAAGATTAAATAGACCATTGCTTTCACTACCTTCATGGGATAGATGTCTGTCATTTGGATTGTTGCTTTAAGCTGGTCTGATCTGGTGTTCAATAACCATCTGACCCTACCTATAAACTATTGTTATGAAAAGGCTGATCTATTGGTGTTATGATATGTGCAGGAGAGATAAAGTTTCAGGAATGTGAGTGGGAGGAGGGAGACAAAACCAAAAGGAGTCCTATTTCATATATAAGAAGTATTATAGTATTATAAGTATTATATATATTTTAGGTATGATGACACATAACACTTACTGAATAGCTTACCAGGAAACCCTCTTAAAGAATGTGTTTAACTATTGGTTGCCAGAAAGGACTGCAACACTCATAAATCAATGTATCTCTCTTTGGCAAAGAGGTTAAAAAGACTTGGGCCTAGATTTGGAGTTTGGCGGTAGCCGTGAAAACCAGCGTTAGAGGCTCCTAACGCTGGTTTTAGGCTACCGCCGGTATTTGGAGTCATTCAGGAAAGGGTCTAACGCTCACTTTTCAGCCGCGACTTTTCCATACCGCAGATCCCCTTACGTCAATTGCGTATCCTATCTTTTCAATGGGATCTTCCTAACTCCGGTATTTAGAGTCGTGTCTGAAGTGAGCGTTAGAAATCTAACGACCAAACTCCAGCCGCAGAAAAAAGTCAGTAGTTAAGAGCTTTCTGGGCTAACGCCGGTTCATAAAGCTCTTAACTACTGTGCTCTAAAGTACACTAACACCCATAAACTACCTATGTACCCCTAAACCGAGGTCCCCCCACATCGCCGCCACTCGATTAAATATTTTTAACCCCTAATCTGCCGACCGCCACCTACGTTATACTTATGTACCCCTAATCTGCTGCCCCTAACACTGCCGACCCCTATATTATATTTATTAACCCCTAATCTGCCCCCCCTCAACGTCGCCTCCACCTGCCTACAGTTATTAACCCCTAATCTGCCGAGCGGATCTCACCGTTACTATAATAAAGTTATTAACCCCTAATCCGCCTCACTCCCGCCTTACTAACCCTATAATACATAGTATTAACCCCTAATCTGCCCTCCCTAACATCGCCGACACCTAACTTCAATTATTAACCCCTAAAGCTAATTCTAACCCTAACCCTAACACCCCCCTAAATTAAATATAATTTTATTCTAGCGAAATAAATTAAATTTGTTATTTTATTAGGGGGCTTAGAGTAGGTGTAATTAGTTTAAAAATGTTGTAATATTTTTCTGATGTTTGTAAATATTTTTTTATTTTTTGTAACTTAGTTCTTTTTTATTTTTTGTACTTTAGTTAGTTTATTTCATTGTATTTATTTGTAGATATTGTATTTAATTAATGTATTGATAGTGTAGTGTTAGGTTTAATTGTAGGTAATTGTAGGTATTTTATTTAATTAATTTATTGATAGTGTAGTGTTAGGTTTAATTGTAGGTAATTGTAGGTATTTTATTTAATTTATTGATAGTGTAGTATTAGGTTTAATTGTAACTTAGGTTAGGATTTATTTTACAGGTAATTTTGTAATTATTTTAACTATTTTAGCTATTGTACCTGGTTAAAATAAATACAAAGTTACCTGTAAAATAAATATAAATCCTAAAATAGCTATAATATAAATATAATTTATATTGTAGCTATATTAGGATTTATTTTACAGGTAAGTATTTAGCTTTAAATAGGAATAATTTATTTAATAAGAGTTAATTTATTTCGTTAGATTTAAATTATATTTAACTTAGGGGGGTGTTAGTGTTAGGGTTAGACTTAGCTTTAGGGGTTAATACATTTATTAGAATAGCGGTGAGCTCCAGTCGGCAGATTAGGGGTTAATGTTTGAAGTTAGGTGTCGGCGATGTTAGGGAGGGCAGATTAGGGGTTAATACTATTTATTATAGGGTTAGTGAGGCGGATTAGGGGTTAATAACTTTATTATAATAGCGGTACGGTCCGGTCAGCAGATTAGGGGTTAATAAGTGTAGGCAGGTGGAGGCGACGTTGTGGGGGGCAGATTAGGGGTTCATAAATATAATATAGGGGTCGGCGGTGTTAGGGGCAGCAGATTAGGGGTACATAGGGATAATGTAAGTAGCGGCGGTTTACGGAGCGGCAGATTAGGGGTTAAAAATAATATGCAGGGGTCAGCGATAGCGGGGGCGGCAGAATAGGGGTTAATAAGTGTAAGGTTAGGGGTGTTTAGACTCGGGGTACATGTTAGGGTGTTAGGTGCAGACGTAGGAAGTGTTTCCCCATAGACAACAATGGAGCTGCGTTAGGAGCTGAACGCGGCTTTTTTGCAGGTGTTAGGTTTTTTTTCAGCTCAAACAGCCCCATTGTTTTCTATGGGGGAATCGTGCACGAGCACGTTTTTGAGGCTGGCCGCGTCCGTAAGCAACTCTGGTATCGAGAGTTGCAGTGGCGTTAAATATGCCTGTACGCTCCCTTTTTGGAGCCTAACGCAGCCATTCTGTGGACTCTCAATACCAGAGTTATTTTAAAGGTGCGGCCAGAAAAAAGCCAGCGTTAGCTACGCGGCTTGTTACCGACAAAACTCTAAATCTAGCCGCATGTTTGTAGAAAATAAACTGCTATAAATACTACAGACTGTTTGCATATAATTTTTACAAGTCGCTGCGGAATCTGTTGGCGCTCTACAAATAACCGATAATAATAATAACAAGTCAAAAATTAAATGGGGTGTACTAATTTACTATCTGCAGTGAATTTAGATTTTGAAAGGGACATTAAACATTAAATAAATGTTAGATATAATGATGTATTCAAAGCTAAGATTAGTCTTAAAATAATATGCACAAGTAGTTTTTAATACTATATTAGTTGTTTAAATGTTGAAGAAATAAGTGTAAAGTTTAAATTTTTATAAAGTAATGGGAGTCACCATGTTGGAACTTAGGTTTTGCTCTTATCTCTCTCTTTTGCTGAGGACAATTATAGACATATATAAAACAGGTGGCCATTACCTTATGAATGGCAAAGTCCACAGTATTTAGGGTTAAATTACAGAAAAGGGAACAAATAATGAAATTGTATTGCAAACTTTTTTACTTCACAGAATTAAACATTTTATATTACTAGCTCTTTCTTTTTAATACGTCTTTAAAGGAAAAAAGGAATAAAAATTAAAGTTTCAGCTTTTAGATGGAATGCTATATTTTACATAATACATCTTACTTCTGTAGTCAAATTTACTCCATTCTCCTGGAATTCTCTGTTGAAACTTAGACCCTTTCCATCGGCTAGATTTAAAGTTGGGTGGTAGCAGTCAAAACCAGCGTTAGAGGCTCCTAACGCTGGTTTTGGGCTACCGCCGGGAAAGGGTCTAACGCTCACTTTCCAGCCGCGACTTTTCCATACCGCAGATCCCCTTACGTCAATTGCATATCCTATCTTTTCAATGGGATCTTTCTAACGCCGGTATTTAGAGTCGTGGCTGAAGTGAGCGTTAGAAATCTAACGACCAAACTCCAGCCGCAGAAAAAAGTCAGTAGTTAAGAGCTTTCCGGGCTAACGCCGGTTCATAAAGCTCTTAACTACTGTGGTCTAAAGTACACTAACACCCATAAACTACCTATGTACCCCTAAACTGAGGCCCCCCCACATCGCCGCCACTCCATTAAATTTTTTAACACCTAATATGCCGCTCCGTATACCGCCGCCATCTACGTTATCCCTATGAACCCCTAATCTGCTGCCCCTAACACCGCCGACCCCTATATTATATTTATTAACCCCTAATCTGCCGCCCCCGCTATCGCTGACCCCTGCATATTATTATTAACCCCTAATCTGCCGACCGCACATCGCCGCCAGCTACGTTATCCCTATGTACCCCTAATCTGCTGCCCCTAACACCGCCGACCCCTACATATTATATTTATTAACCCCTAATCTGCCCCCCTCAACGTCCCCTCCACCTGCCTACACTTATTAACCCCTAATCTGCCGACCGGACCGCGCCGCTATTATAATAAAGTTATTAACCCCTAATCCGCCTCACTCCCGCCTCAATAACCCTATAATAAATAGTATTAACCCCTAATCTGCCCTCCCTAACATCGCCGACACCTAACTTCAATTATTAACCCCTAATCTGCCGATCGGAGCTCACCGCTACTCTAATAAATTTTTTAACCCCTAAAGCTAATTCTAACCCTAACCCTAACACCCCCCTAAATTAAATATAATTTTATTCTAACTAAATAAATTAACTCTTATTAAATAAATTATTCCTATTTAAAGCTAAATACTTACCTGTAAAATAAACCCTAATATAGCTACAATATAAATTATAATTATATTGTAGCTATTTTAGGATTAATATTTATTTTACAGGCAACTTTGTATTTATTTTAACCAGGTACAATAGCTATTAAATAGTTAAGAACTATTTAATAGTTACCTAGTTAAAATAATTACAAAATTACCTGTAAAATAAATCCTAACCTAAGTTACAATTAAACCTAACACTACACTATCAATAAATTCATTAAATAAAATACCTACAAATAAATACAATTAAATAAACTAACTAAAGTACAAAAAATAAAAAAGAACTAAGTTACAAAAAATAAAAAAATATTTACAAACATTAGAAAAATATTACAACAATTTTAAACTAATTACACCTACTCTAAGCCCCCTAATAAAATAACAAAGCCCCCCAAAATAAAAAAAATGCCCTACCCTATTCTAAATTAAAAAAGTTCAAAGCTCTTTTACCTTACCAGCCCTGAACAGGGCCCTTTGCGGGGCATGCCCCAAAGAATTCAGCTCTTTTGCCTGTAAAAAAAACACATACAATACCCCCCCCCAACATTACAACCCACCACCCACATACCCCTAATCTAACCCAAACCCCCCTTAAATAAACCTAACACTAAGCCCCTGAAGATCTTCCTACCTTATCTTCACCATGCCAGGTTCACCGATCCGTCCTCGGAAGTCTTGATCCAAGCCTCGGAAGTGTTGATCCAAGCCCAAGCGGGGGGCTGAAGAGTGACGTCCATCCTCGGGCTGAAGTCTGGATCCAAGTGGCGGCTGAAGAAATCCATCATCGGGCTGAAGTCGGAAGTCCATCATCGGGATGAAGTCTTCTATCAAGCAGCATCTTCAATCTTCTTTCTTCCGGAGCGGAGTGGAGCCATCTTCTTCCCAGCCGACGCGGATCCATCCTCTTCTAACGACGCCTACTAGCCGAATGACGGTTCCTTTAAATGACGTCATCCAAGATGGCGTCCGTCGAATTCCGATTGGCTGATAGGATTCTATCAGCCAATCGGAATTAAGGTAGGAAAATTCTGATTGGCTGATGGAATCAGCCAATCAGATTCAAGTTCAATCCGATTGGCTGATCCGATCAGCCAATCAGATTGAGCTCACATTCTATTGGCTGTTCCGATCAGCCAATAGAATGCGAGCTCAATCTGATTGGCTGATTCCATCAGCCAATCAGAATTTTCCTACCTTAATTCCGATTGGCTGATAGAATCCTATCAGCCAATCGGAATTCGACGGACGCCATCTTGGATGACGTCATTTAAAGGAACCATCATTCGGCTAGTAGGCGTCGTTAGAAGAGGATGGATCCGCGTCGGCTGGGAAGAAGATGGCTCCGCTCCGCTCCGGAAGAAAGAAGATTGAAGATGCTGCTTGATAGAAGACTTCATCCCGATGATGGACTTCCGACTTCAGCCCGATGATGGATTTCTTCAGCCGCCGCTTGGATCCAGACTTCAGCCCGAGGATGGGCGTCACTCTTCAGCCCCCCACTTGGGCTTGGATCAACACTTCCGAGGCTTGGATCAAGACTTCCGAGGACGGATCGGTGAACCTGGCATGGTGAAGATAAGGTAGGAAGATCTTCAGGGGCTTAGTGTTAGGTTTATTTAAGGGGGTTTTGGGTTAGATTAGGGGTATGTGGGTGGTGGGTTGTAATGTTGGGGGGGGTATTGTATGTGTTTTTTTACAGGCAAAAGAGCTGAATTCTTTGGGGCATGCCCCGCAAAGGGCCCTTTTAAGGGCTGGTAAGGTAAAAGAGCTTTGAACTTTTGAAATTTAGAATAGGGTAGGGCATTTTTTTATTTTGGGGGGCTTTGTTATTTTATTAGGGGGCTTAGAGTAGGTGTAATTAGTTTAAAATTGTTGTAATATTTTTCTAATGTTTGTAAATATTTTTTTATTTTTTGTAACTTAGTTCTTTTTTATTTTTTGTACTTTAGTTAGTTTATTTAATTGTATTTATTTGTAGGAATTGTATTTAATTTATTTATTGATAGTGTAGTGTTAGGTTTAATTGTAGATAATTGTAGGTATTTTATTTAATTAATTTATTGATAGTGTAGTGTTAGGTTTAATTGTAACTTAGGTTAGGATTTATTTTACAGGTAATTTTGTAATTATTTTAACTAGGTAACTATTAAATAGTTATTAACTATTTAATAGCTATTGTACCTGGTTAAAATAATTACAAAGTTGCCTGTAAAATAAATATTAATCCTAAAATAGCTACAATATAATTATAATTTATATTGTAGCTATATTAGGGTTTATTTTACAGGTAAGTATTTAGCTTTAAATAGGATTAATTTATTTAATAAGAGTTAATTTATTTCATTAGATTTAAATTATATTTAATTTAGGGGGTGTTAGGGTTAAAGTTAGACTTAGCTTTAGGGGTTAATAAATTTATTAGAGTAGCGGTGAGCTCCTGTCGGCAGATTAGGGGTTAATACTTGAAGTTAGGTGTCGGCAATGTTAGGGAGGGCAGATTAGGGGTTAATACTATTTATTATAGGGTTATTGAGGCGGGAGTGAGGCGGATTAGGGGTTAATACATTTATTATAGTAGCGCTCAGGTCCGGTCGGCAGATTAGGGGTTAATAAGGGTAGTTAGGTGGAGGCGACGTTGGGGGCGGCAGATTAGGGGTTAATAAATATAATATAGGGGTCGGCGATGTTAGGGCAGCAGATTAGGGGTACATAGGGATAATGTAGGTGGCGGGGGTGTACGGAGTGGCAGATTAGGGGTTAAAAATAATATGCAGGGGTCAGTGATAGCGGGGGCAGCAGATTAGGGGTTAATAAGTGTAAGGTTAGGGGTGTTTAGACTCGGGGTACATGTTAGAGTGTTAGGTGCAGACGTAGGAAGTGTTTCCCCATAGGAAACAATGGGGCTGCGTTAGGAGCTGAACGCGGCTTTTTTGCAGGTGTTAGGTTTTTTTTCAGCTCAAACAGCCCCATTGTTTTCTATGGGGGAATCGTGCACGAGCACGTTTTTGAAGCTGGCCACGTCCGTAAGCACCGCTGGTATTGAGAGTTGCAGTGTCGTTAAATTAAGCTCTACGCTCCCTTTTTGGAGCCTAACGCACTGAAAACCCAGCCATTCTGTGAACCAGCGGTATTTAAAAGGTGCGGCGGAAAAAAAGCATGCGTAGCTAACGCACCCCTTTGGCCGCAAAACTCTAAATCTAGGCGCATGAGAGCATATTTAGGTATTAAAAAAATCTTGATAAAGACCCACAATAAGGGCGAAACATGTCGATTTTACCATGCTTTATTTCCACTGAAACCAGTTTACTATTACTTCTAACAGGCTGATAATACCATCCAGCTATTGGTGGATTACACAACCTATGAGACGGCTAACCAAAGGTCATGTGACTGGCTCCCAGGATACTCACACAGATACCAGGAGAATACTACATCAGCAATAGTCAGTTTCACAGGCCATGGTAGATGGTGAGTTGGACCAAATGTGAAAAAGTAAACTCACTGGCAAGGAGCAGTTGGAGTGAAAATGGTAACATAAACGGTACAGAAAACTTTGCAATTTGATATCTATCACATTGCTGTATGAACTGTTAATACAGAGTTACTTTCCAACACAGACATTGTTTCTAAAATTACATTTTAAAGGGGCAGTGTACTCCAGAATTTTTATTGTTTAAAAATATAAAGATAATCCCTTTATTACCCATTCCCCAGTTTTGCATAACCAACACTGTTATATTAATATTCTTTTTACCTCTGTGATTACCTGGTTTCTAAGCCTCTGTAGACTGCCCCCTTATCTCAGTTTTTTTGACAGACATGCGTTTTAGCCAATCAGTGCTGACACATAAATAGCTCCACGGGAGTGAGCACAATTTTTATCTATATGGCACACATGAACTAGCAGTGCCTAACTGTCAAAAACTGCCTAAATGCACTGAGATAAGAGGCAGGTCAATGGCTTAGAAATTAGCATATATGTCTACCTAGGTTTAGCTTTCCACAAAGAATACCAAGAGAGCAAAGCAAATTTGATGATAAAAGTAAACTGTTTTTTTTAAATTGCTTGTTCGATCTGAATCATGAAAGTTTAATTTTGACAAGACTATCCCTTTAAGGTGGTATTGTTTTTAACATAAACTCCATCAAGATCATTCATTTATTTATTCATTCATCAGATTTTGTTGATGCTATTTTTGTCTATGGTATTGGACTTTATTTTTTTAATTTTTAAACAGAGTTTATATATGGGGTGGTTTGTTACATATATATATATATATATATATATATATATATATATATATATATATATATACACACAGAGAGAAATGCACTCACAGGAACGAACAACCAGCTCAATACCATTGTTAGCCTGTTCTATGGCCTTCATTGGGCCTCGTCAGTGAGGTGTAGCTATATTCCTCTAGGCACACTGAGCAAGGAGTCCACGTCTGGTTGCCCCTTTTTCCCATAGGGAGACTAAATACACACAGAGAGAAATGCACTCACGGGAATGAACAACCAGCTCAATACCATTGTTAGCCTGTTCTATGGCGATTTACCACCTGGGTGCAACTTCTTTTAGCCCAGCAATGCTTTTCACAGAGTGGAACTTTCCTGTAGTATATCAGTCTGGTCCCGCCTATTATGGTATTACGGTCATTCCAGCGCCAAAATACCAGGCAATTCCTCTCTGAACAAGGAACACAGCAACCCCAGACGATCGTTTCGGCCTTCATTGGGCCTCATCAGTGAGGTGTAGCAGTATTCCTCTAGGCACACTGAGCAAGGAGTCCACGTCTGGTTGCCCCTTTTTCCCATAGGGAGACTAAATACACACAGAGAGAAATGCAATCACAGGAACGAACAACCAGCTCAATACCATTGTTAGCCTGTTCTATGGCGATTTACCACCTGGGTGCAACTTCTTTTAGCCCAGCAATGCTTTTCAAAGACAAGTGCACTTTCATGAACGGTGTCACAAATGCCAGGGTCCTAGAATGTGGGTGATGATATAACGAATAGAAGACAGCACTCTCTGGTCTTGAATGCAGAAAAAGATTTATTGCAGTGATGTTTCGGGGAATACTCCCCTTCTTCAGACCGAAGATTTGTTTAGTTTTGTTATGTTTTGTATTTTATCAAAAATCTTTGTTATTGTATACCCCTATCATTGTACCCAGCGCTACGGAATTTGGCGGCGCTATACAAATAAATGATAATATTAATAATAATATATGGATATTCTTTCACTGTAGCATTTTCTATTTAAAGGGAGACGTCCCTTTAAGAAGTTTGGGGAATTCTTATGCATTTATTTATTTAATTGTATTAAAAAATAATAATAATTTTGTTATAGATTATTTCAGTCTCTCAAAAGTATATTTGATGATTTATTTATTTATATATACACTTCTAAAAATTGAGGACCTGTTTTTATTATATTATTAAGAGGTTTTATTGAATTATTAAAGTAACAGTTTTTTAGCACCCTCCTAAACACTGTTTAGATTTATTCTTTAACATTGTAGCTGATTGGGAGAAGCTACACATAGGAGTGGCTTTATACCCTTCCCAGTGAACTTCTATGTGTTTTATTAGCATATATAGGTAGGCTTAGGATCATGAGCATGGATAGAGCATTATTTGCAGAAGTGTTTGCAACAATGTATAACATTGTCACAAACTTTGTTGCAAACACTGCTGCTATATAATGCTCAAGTCACATGCACGCTACTGATCCAACCTGTCATCCTCCTCGAAAAATCAAAGTGTGATCAGGAACCAGCTGCCGAGCATGACACAGACAGTGATTGGCTATCTGTCCTTGCAGCTGTTGAGCATGACACAGACAGTGATTGGTTAACCAGCTTTACAGCTGCCGAGTATGACAGAGCCAGTGATTGGCTATCCGTTCTTGCAGCTGCCGAGCATGACAAAGACAGTGATTGGTTAACTGGCCTTGCAGCTGCCGAGCATGACACAGGCAGTGATTGGCTAACTGGCCATGCCCTGTTTAGGTCCTGCACAGCATTCATTTCTGGAGTGGAACTTTACCTATGTGTTTAACCCTTTTGTGGTTATTTCAGCGCACTAATGCAAAAAACAACATGCTCTATTTAATTAGTGCAGAGCAGTCTTTAGAATGTAACTTAATGTGAAATTTTGAAATACAGTATACATATAATATTATAAACCCCTGGATCCTTGGCTACCTCTCTGTCCGACATACCCTCTGCTGAAATTTGTCATTGGTCAATAAAACCAATCAGAGGACGTACTACACCCCACGTTTAAAATAATCAGAGAATTCTTCAAGCCAGAGCAGAGTGCTGGAGCAAGCTCTGAATATGTTTTAACCCTTTGAGTGTTAACGACGGCTCTGAGTCGTCGCAGAGTTTCTCACTCTGGTGCTAACGACGGCTCAGAGCCGTTGCTAGCACTCTCCCACCTTGAAGGAGATCTGGGGGCTTCCACTCGCTCCCGGCAATCGTGCCTGTATAGTGACAGGCATCGCTGGGGCTTCGCGTTTTGCGTTGTGACGTCATGCGCAATGACGTGATGACATCACCACGCAACTATTAACAAAATGACAATGTTAAGTATAGTAAAAGGGGGCATGCTGCTTAGAAGCCTGTATCTCAGGCATCTAAGCAGCTACGTACCCCCAAGACCCACCATTGCAAAGGTAATCGCCTAACCTTTCCAACAGTGTAAGTCTTGGGGAACTGGAAAAGAAAAAGTTAAAAATAAAATATTTAAAAAAAAACAAAAAAAAAACCTTAAAACAGCTTAGCATCCAGGTGGGAAAGTGCTTAGCACTCAAAGGGTTAAAGGTGGGTGGTACAGACTCTTCCTTATTATACTGCATGATGAAAAATAACCTTAAATAAATAGCTGCAGGAAAATTGTGACTGATAAAGAGAGGCAAACAAGTACCATGGCATTGGATATGCTTAAAGGGACAGTCTAGGCCAAAATAAACTTTCATGATTCAGATAGAGCATGTAATTTTAAACAATTTTCCAATTTACTTTTATCACCAATTTTGCTTTGTTCTTTTGGTATTCTTAGTTGAAAGCTTAACCTAGGAGGTTCATATGCTAATTTCTTAGACCTTGAAGGCCACCTCTTTTCAGAATGCTTTTTAACAGTTTTTCACCACTAGAGGGTGTTAGTTCACGTATTTCATATAGATAACACTGTGCTCGTGCACGTGAAGTTATCTGGGAGCAGGTACTGATTGGCTAGACTGCAAGTCTGTCAAAAGAACTGAAATAAAGGGGCAGTTTGCAGAGGCTTAGATACAAGATAATCACAGAGGTTAAAAGTGTATTAATATAACTGTGTTGGTTATGCAAAACTGGGGAATGGGTAATAAAGGGATTATCTATCTTTTAAAAAAATAAAAATTCTGGTGTAGACTGTCCCTTTAACTTTTCTATACATTAGATTTCACAAGATCTAATGCTCCAAAAATCACAAAGATTCATTATTGCAGTTAAACTGTAAGTTTAGTGCCCCTATGACCTAAGAATGCATTTAACATTAACCTTTCCCCTTCCCTATGCCTCAAAATACATAAATGTGCACAAATGCAACTCAACAGACTGTCTAAAAATATTCATTTTAATACTATAAACTCTAAAAAAAAAATCTATTGTGCGTTTGAAGAAGAAAACCTTTTTTGAACATGAAACACAAAATGTTTCTTTCATTATTTTTTTCAAAAAGTTTCCAGTGTACTTCTATTATCAAATTTACTATGTTCTCATGTTATTCTTTGTTGAAGAGATATCTAGATAGGTAGCGTGCACATGTCTGGGGCACTACATGATAGGAAATTGAGCTGCCATCTAGTGTTCTTGCTAAGGTATAATATTGTTGTAAAACTGCTGCGATATAGTGCTGCAGATACGTTGCACACTATTGAGCTTACACCCCTGCTTTTCAACAAAGGATAACAAGAAAACAAAGACAATTTGATAATAGAAGTAAATTGGAAAGTTTTTTAAAATGTATGTTCTCTCTGGGCCATGAAAAAAAATGTTTGCATGGACCACAAGGACGGATTGCTCATTGGCTGATAAGCAGAACTATTACAGCCACACACTCTATTTTAAAGGGACACTGAACCCATTTTTTCTTCTGTGATTCAGATAGAGCATGCAATTTAAAGCAACTTTCTAATTTACTCCTATTATCAATTTTTCTTCGTTCTCTTGCTATCTTTATTTGATAAAGAAGGCATCTAAGCTTTTTTTTTGGTTAAGTACTCTGGACAGCAATTTTTTTATTGGTGGATGAATGTATCCACCAATCAGCAAGGACAACCCAGGTTGTTCCCCAAAAATGGGCCGGCATCTAAACTTACATTCTTGCATTTCAAATAAAGATACCAAGAGAATGAAGAAAATTTGATAATAGGAGTAAATTAGAAAGTTGCTTAAAATTTCATGCTCTATCTGAATCATGAAAGAAAAAATTTGGGTTCAGTGTCCCTTTAAAAAGACAACACATTTATTTTAAATCGACCACTTTTAGCCGTAACAAATGAAACATATATATTTTTGCCCCTTTAAGATGAGAGCCTTATATATAAGCATTGTAACATAAATAAACCCCTCTGTTGTTCTGTGCGTTCATTCACTGTGCGCAGTTACCATGCACTACATACATTTTTAATGTTATATTACAAAACATGACATCTGCACTGTAACTAATTAGCGTAAATAATCAAGAATTGCAGAGAGGGTACCATGAAATATTATTATAGACAATATTTGCCAGTTTAGTGTTCCCAGTTGTATGATATGAACCATCAGTATGTGAAGCAAAGTGATATGCAACAAATATTTTATTTCATAGCGTGATACCTCTTTATCTGTAATATTTAATTTCTTAAAAGATAAATGATAATCAAACATTAGGAGGTTATGTAAAGTGAAACAATGTTTTTTTTGTTTATTCTTCTAAATGAACAAATGATGTTATGCATGAAACTGAAATCTTGTGATTTATAATAAAAGAACATTTAGCAGATAAAGAAAAAAATCAGAGCAGAGTTGTGATTTAACGTTGAAGAATAATAGATTGAAAAGTAATCTCTGGAAACATTAGAGGGACTGTCAAATCAAAATTAGACTTTCATGAATCAGAGCAGACAATTTTAAACAACTTTTCAATTCACTTCAATTATCTAAATGTGCACAATCTTTTTATATACACACTTTCTGAGGCACCCGCTCCTACTGAGCATGTGCAAGATTCACAGGATATACGTATATACATTTTGTGATTGGCTGATGGCTGTCACATGATGCAGTGGGAGGGAAAATAGAACTAACTTTAAAATGTGTTTGAAAGAAATCTACTACTCAAATTATACTCAAACTTAGTGCTTTTGTATTGTCTTTTTATTATGCATTTACTAATTATGCAGGTCCTTTAATATAAAGAGTGATTATTCTAACATCATAAAAAGGACTATAGAATTGCATAGGATATGATTAAGGTTATCTAAATGAATCAAACAGGACAGACTAACCTGCCATCAAAATATATGTCATTTACTTCAATTTCCATAATACAAATAACATAGTCCACATTTTAAAAACAGGACAAACATATTATGACTTTATAGTAAATTCAATGATTTCCCAATTTTGAGATCTAATTAAACAATAAAAAAAACTATCACACCTTAAAAAAAATATTGATATTAATAAAAAATGTCAACTTTCAAAATGGAACATATTATTTTTTGTACCATGGATACAGAAGTACTATAAAAATATCTTAAAAACTTAAACAGAGGAAAATAAAAAAAAATATATTGTTTATTTTAAAATAATATGGAGGTATCCCATAAGAGTTTAACACCTTGAATCTTTTTCGCATTATCGCTGAAATAGTAAAATATTAAAGGATCAGTTGTATTGTGCTACCAAGGCTTACCGAGCTTATCTTCAAAGTAAACTATGGGCACCTCCAGAAAAAGATGAATATTTTGTCACCACCAATGTCAACTTTACTGCTTCTTTGTCTCCCATAAAAGTACATTTTTATTGGGCATTGTCTCATCTCTAATCACCCGTGTCTTCCAGTAAGTGGTAATTACTATTTGAACCCAGAGGCTGTAAGGATTGTCATTCTCCTCGGAGAATCAAAGCGTGCTTAGGAACCAGCTGGCAGGGCATGCAAATATGTCCCCTCTGAGACCCAGACAGCAACTCACGCCTGGTCATAACAGAGACACAAGAATTCTCAGCTCTAGGAAGTGGCAACCCACAGCTATTGTATCCAGCAAGTAATCTGCACAGACTTGTTAATTATACCATTAAGAGTGAGATGCATTACAATTCAGCATGTAGGATACACAGAATCTGTCATGACAAGGTTGACAGCAGATAGATTTTTACAGTGATGTTAAGGAACAACTCAAGCAAAAAGGCTCCACTCAGTCCAGAAACATCATCATTTTACTTCTTTTGTTACCAGGACGATGATGACATGACATGGTTTCACCACTCTAAGGCAGATGGTCAGCATTCTGTTGTTTTTTTAATGACTTTTAATAGGAAAAGGTGAGTCACTGTGAAATTTATTTTCATATTCTTACCCAGAATTCACTGGTCTACAAAACATTTTGTTTGCTGAGGGTTTTTGTTCTAATGATAAAATGATTTATTTGAATATGTAGAAGTGTGTCACAGTGAATTACTTCTATATCATTTTATGTAGATTTTTTTCTTGCCTTTTTGCCCACCATAAGTTATAAGACTGGAATGAGTATATTTTACCAGCTTCTCTAAACACTAGTCTGAAACCTGTCACAGGCTGAGGGGTTCTAACAACTGCCCATAACTGTTTTTCTTTTGCTGTATACATCTTTTCTTATTAAACTTTCAAGCTGTCTTGAGTAATGTTGCTCTAGCAATTATGGCCTAGATTACGAGTGGAGCTCAAAATTGCTCTTTCGCGAGCGCTATACTTGCGCTACACTCAATATAAGCACAAATTGAACGCAACCTTACATTTCGCATTGCCTGGAAGCCTTGCACTCACAAGAGCGCGCTTCCATAGGCAATGGGAGCCTCTTTCTCATGCCGTGAGACACGGCAAAGAACCTAGCCCAGTGCAGGGGGTAAGTCGCGCAGCGTTGGGCAGCAAATTTTAAATATATATGAATATATACATATATATTTATGTGTTTATATGTGTATATACACAGATTAACACATAAACATATATGTATATAAGCATATACATATATATTTATAGAGAAAACACAGTTCCCATAGACCGTAATATAAAGGCACTTTTCAGTGCCGTTTTTTTCTAACACCCCACATTCCCTCGCTTTAACCCCTTGGAACTGCTTTGTGCAGTTTTTTTTGTAAAAAGATGCTCATATTTTTTATTTTCATAACGGAACTGTACACTTTATTTGGGGGGCAATTGGGGGAAATATTTTTAATTATCCAGAGTTCTGACATCTGGTTAATTGCACTTAGCGTAAAGTGCTACAGCGAGCTCGCTGTAGCATTAACCAGACACTTGTAATGGCTGGTTATTTAACGTGTGCCTCTTTACGGGTGCACGTTAAATTAGTGCTCCACTTATAATCTAGCCCTATGTGTTTAAAATACATTTGAAATAAATGAGGCTCCTCATTTGCATATTCTTACCCATTATACCAGAATCTCGAAACACACCAAATTTATTTCAATGTATAGATCTGTCACACATCAAATCATTAATTTATATTTACAGATAAGTTTTTTTATTTTTAAACTCATTTAAACATATACTGATGCTGTCTTTTAATGCAATTACAAGTATAGGGAGGTAAATCAGAAGGATGCTTAGTACTTTTACATAATCTAGTGATAAACAGACATAAAGGATATAAATTAATGCAAAGTGGCAATCCTATATAATAAATCGAGTAAAGGTGCAATTAAAGAGACATACATGATTCTGATAGAACATACAATTTTAAACACATTTCCAATTTACTTCTATTATCAAATTTGATCTAATTCTCTTGGTATCTTTTGTTGAAAGATCAGCAATGCATTACTGGGATCTAGCTGTGCAGATTGGGTGAGCCAATGACAAGAGACATATATGTGCAACCACCAATCAACAGCTAACTCCCAGTAGTGCATTGTTGCTCCTGAGCCTACCTTCAACAAAGGATACCAAGAGAATTAAACAAATTAAATAATATAAGTTGTTTACATTTTTATGCTCTATCTGAATCATAAGTTTAATTTTGACTTTACTGTCCCTTTCATTACTTTTATTTGAAAAGACACACCTAGCACAACAATCCCAATGCCAATTAAATAAACAATGCTACAAATAAGTTGTTATGTTGCAAGATAATTATTAGCAGAGCACATTTAACAATTGGCATAAAAATACTATTAAAATAAAGTTAATAAGAAAATAGGTGAACAGATAAATGAATGGACAGAAGGACAGACAGGTTAAGTTGCAGACCAGAAAAGCATCTGTCAGTGACTTCCCATATTTGTAGGTATAAATATTTTTGTTTAGTCATTAGTCATCCTGCTTAGGATCCGCTGTTAGAGGTTTAAAGGAACATACAACTGCAAAAAAGCTAATTATATTGGCCTAGATTATGAGCGCAGTGATATTTATCAGTGATACAGGAGCACATTTAGCCACCAATCAGCAAGCGCTACCCAGGTACTGAACCAAATATGGGCTGGCTCCTATGCTTACATTGTTGCTTTTTCAAATAAAGATACCAAGAGAACGAAGAAAAAATGATAATAGGAGTAAATAAGAAAGTTGCATAAAATTGCATGCTTTTTCTGAATAATGAAAATTAAATTTTGACTCGACTATCCCTTATTTTGATGCATTTTGTACAACTTTCAGTCAAGTGTAACAGTGAAAGAACTCTGAGGTCATGCTACCCCGATGCATGTTAAATTAAATTGCGCTCAAATGAACGCGTTTACTTTCAACCTGTAATATGCGTACTACTTCCGACACGTGCAAAGAGCCGCAATAAACCCCTTTTTGCTTGCCTGCAACAGTTAAAGTGCTGCTCGTAATCTAGCCCTGTGTGTTTAATGGCCTCACCGTGGTTAAACACATAGGTAAAATGTCAGCATTAAATTGTGCATGGGTGCATTTAAATTTGAAATAGAAGCATTTTTGTAATATACTTTCTTTTAACAAAGGATACCAAGTGAACAAAGCAAATTGGACAATAGGAGTAAATTGGAAAGTTGTTTGAAATTGCTGCTCTAACATAGGAATAGGTGAAGCTGGAGATGCTGGATACCCTGGTGAATGTAGCACAGGACATACGAAAAGGAGAAATGTGCAATTTAAAGGGACATCAAACTCAAAAGTGAATTTCACATGAGTGCATTTCAGTTTTGGTTGGAAGCATTTTTGCAATACTCGTGCATAGAAATTTCTTCAAGGACACGTTTTGGTGACAGCATTTACTATGCCTATAGTACATGTACGTATGCACCATGCTCCGGCAGAAGATTCAAGATCTCTAGGCTGACGATTAGTACTCGACTGACTGATGAAAAACAAACTAAACCAGACTTGGAACGCTTATAGGTCTTCAAAAGTATCAAATAGATACAAAAACTGTTCCCAATGGACCTTGAAGTGGGATACTAGGTTAGAGGGACATAAAACAGGTTGAGATCCGTGCATATCCTAAAAGGGCTAATTAATTAAAAAAATAGTTTGCAAAAAAAAATAGTTTAAAAATTGTTGGCAAGTATTTTAAAATAATTTTCAAAAAATAAGCAAAATTAATTACATAGCTAAGCTGCCTGGAGAAGCCAACTCCACCCCCCTTATCAATGTTTAGACACAGGCATTGTATGTAGGGTGACCATATTGCCGCTTTAAAAAGGGACACATATGAAAAATGCATATATCAGGGCTGTTTTTAGGGCTATTTAAAGAAATATTTTGTATAAGAACCCTGATATATGTATGTTTCATATGTGTCCCTTCTTAAAGCGGCAATATGGTCAGCCTAATTGTATGTCAACTGCATTCACAGCTTCTAGTCATGCTCCAGCAGATAATCACTATGCATTTTTGCATTCTACTAAAACAACACTAGATATAGATAAAGCCATAGAAAGAATTGTGTGGGGGGAGTTAGAGCTTTACAATTCAGAAACTAAAAAGAAAGGGTTAATGGCGAGACACTGCAGTATATATTTGCAGGTAAAGTAATTAAAGTACATATTATTATTATATTTTGTCTCTATCCCAACTTGTTTTATGTCCATTTAAGGTTACAAAGTGGATTTCAGTCATAGAAGCCATAAAAATTCTGAAGCTAAAGGTGGTCTCAATTCTTGCACTATTTTGATCTAAAGCGCACTTAAAGGGATATGAAGCCCAACATTTTTCTTTCATTATTCAAATTTTCTAATTTACTTATATTATCAATTTGTATTCGTTCTCTTGGTATCTTTTGTTGAAAAGCAGAGCTGTATGCTTAGGAGCCGGCCCAGTTCTGGAGCACTATATTGCAGCAGTTTTGAAAGAATGTTATCCATTTGCAAGGGCACTTGATCACAGCACTATTTCCTGTCATGTAGTGCTACAGGTGCCGACCTAAATATCTCTTCAACACGGAATATCATAAGAATGAAGCAAATTTGATAAAAGAAGAAAATTGAAAACTTTTGAAAATGGTATGATCTGTCTGAATCACATTTTTTGGGTTTTTATATCCCTTTAAGAATGCTCCAGTTGCAAGTAATTGAGACTTTAAGACATTGTTACCTAAAACCTATACAAAATACATGAAATCATCAACTCACTACATTTCACGCTGTAGTTTAGTAAGCAGAACCCCTGATTTTAGAGTATGCTGTAAATCAACAAGCAGATGACTAATACAAATCTGCAATATATTATTTTCCCCTTTCCCTGCAATTTAATTATGAAAACTGCATTTTTTCCAAATTCCACAAGAACTGAAAGTGCAGACTCCAAACATCAAAACCCCAACTTCAGAACATTTTAAAAGTTATAAATAAAAAAAAGTTAAATTTATTTTGTATGTTTACCTTCTGCAGAGCAGTGCTTCATTTTAATAGGACAAATCCTGAGAGTTGCTTTAGATTGTGAGAGGTGTAGGTTAAGTGATCAGAATCACATACTGTTATAAGTATAATACAACAGTTTTATATAAATGATATAGTTTTATAAGAAGATAATTACAACTAGATAAATATATTATTAAACTGTTAGATAAGTAATGTGACTAAAGATATTTAGCTTTAACAATGAATCAGCAGTTTACAAAATAGAAGATCAACATCACAAGTCAGGCAAAGGACCCCTAATATCCGGCCTTGATATTTGAGAAGGGTAATCCAAGAATCTCAGCCCTTTGCCTTTAACTCCACCAGGTATAAGCATTGTACAGTTTTTATATATTAGAAACTTAGTAAGCATAAAAGAATTTACAGTTTCCACAAAACACAAGTATTGTGAGATTTTACTTGAGAAATATAAATGTTTGATCTATCTATCCATCTATTATTTATCTATCTATATATCTATCAATCTATCTGTATATATCTACCAATTTATCTCTATCTATCTATATCTGTATCTATCTATCTATCTATCTATCTATCTATCCATCTGTTTCTATTTATCTATCTATCCATCTGTTTCTATCTCTATCTATCCATCTGTTTCTATCTATCTATCTGTATCTATCTATCTATTATCTACCATCTATCTATCTATCTATCTATCCATCTGTTTCTATCTATCTATCTCTATCTATCCATCTGTTTCTATCTATCTATATGTATCTATCTATCTATCTATCTATCTATTATCTACCATCTATCTATCTATCTATCTATCTGTCTATCTATATTTCTCTACGAATCTGTCATCTATCTATCTTTTTATCTTTGTACATATATTTTAAAATAAATGCAATCAAAGATTTAATTTATGAGTCCAAAAAACATGACAATTTACGTTAAACAGAAAAAAGTCTGAATTTAGCAGGCAATGTGATTCATTATAATGCACACAAGGTAAAGAACTTTAGAGGCGCAAAACAAAACCTGAGTGTACTAAACATGCTTTCTGTATAAGGCTTAGGCTTAAAGTTTTCATAATATCAGTGATTTGAACCAAATAAACAGTAATGCAGTCACTGAGACGGATTTATGAGACGAAAGGAAACACACATTTAAGTGACTGGCAAAATGACAATCCCTCTTTTAATTCCAATAACCAGGTGCTGTTCATTAACATGAAGAAATAATTAGTTAGCTTTGAATAAAATACAAGGAATGTTCGTTACTAAGGCACCTGCATGTGCAGACGATCGTGCAGTAACTGAAAGTTAACCATTTCTGGTTCTATTTAACATAAAAAAATATCCTTAGAAAAATTAAAAATGTAAAGGAGTTAAAACAAGATACAATTGAGTTTTTTATTCTTAACTAATGAACAAATAACTCCAAATTACAGAAATACAAATATCTCCAGCGGGTCACACTCTGTTTTAATATATCTCCATTCATCAGATGCCAACTCTGACATAAGTAGCTGGTCATTAAAATACTTCCAGGAAGCAAAATGTTTGGCAAATGGTGCACAGGTGTGCAGATCACTTGTAAACCGTTGATATAGTTTCTTGTATAGTTTAGTTCAGTTGAGGGCACCTGGTGGGCCTGAACTGCATATGGAGGTTCCCCTGTGGCCTAAATACCCTCTTCCACAGCAGGAAAAAAGTCTGCATTTCATATATATTAGATCACAACATATTTGGGGTACATCTGGGTCACTGTAATGTCTGTTGCCGACAAATTATATGATTAATACTGCACTCTGTGTTATTAGCTACCAAAGAGAATAATACCAGCCTTCAAGGGGTTAACATTGTTATTTATTTATTTTGGTACAAGCAAATAGGAGGTTAAAGGGACATTAAATTGCTGGGTACAACTACAGTAGCAGGTTACTACTTAAAATGCTATTGCCCCCCCTGTATTTTAGCTCTCTTTAAAAAGACATTAAACACTAAATAAATACTAGATATTATGATGCATTCAAAGAACTGAATAGTCTGAGAATAACATGTAGATGTATTTTTTAAAGTGTCATTAGCTGTTCAAATATTGACAAATTAAGTGTAAAGTTTTAGTGTCTATAAAACAATGGGAGCTGCCATGTTGTAACTTAGGTTACCTTCTCTGCTGTGGCCAATTAGGGTCAGTTATAAATAGGTCACTATAGTGTGCAACCAATGGCTGTGTGGAATATAACAGTGTTCTGCACTTCCATTTCTAACAAGAACTGAAAAGCTCACAATTTCAGAATGGAATTACAGAAAAAGGTTACAAAATAAATAATAAAAGTACATTGAGTTTTTTTTTTAAATATGATTTATCATTTTATATTATTATCTCAAAGTATTTAATGCCCCTTTAAAGTCATTCTCTTAATTTAACTCATTACAGAATCCAGCTGGTAAGGCTCTGCATTAAATTCTCGATGCCGCCATCTTGTAGCATATGCATTGTTGCATCCTGAAATAGAAGCAGTGCACTTTCACAGATATACAGTAACTGGCATTTGGACAGCTGTACCTTTCACTTCAGTTTAGCTCACATAAAAGAGACAGTGGATTACATTTTTGCATTTGTTTCCACGGTTAAAAAGTAGCATAACAAATAGGGGCACCAAGATGGCGGCACCCAGTGTGAAGATGCAGAGCTTCACTAACAAATACTTGTATGGGGTTAAAATAAGAGACTGGCTTTAAAGACAGCTTCAGGTACAAGAAGAAAAACAATACCATGGTGACCTGCTACTGTAGCTGTACTCAGCAGTTTAATGTAAATACTACTGTTTGCTTACCACCTTAAAAGGAGTGCTCTGTGTATTACTTGCTACCAAGGGGTTAAAACTGCTCTATTTCATCATAAGTCATGAATTTAAGTTTGTTATAATAGTTGTTAGTGGGATAATTGTTATTGGCCATCAAAGGGTATGTTCTTGAGTTCAGAGTGTTTGTCAAGGATTTAACACATAAGCAGTACAAACATGTAAAATATTATACCCTAACATAGTTCACACTAGAATGGCTCAATAAGACTTAAAAATACCATGCAACCTTTTGAGGTATAGGGTTTTTTGTAAGTAGCTCCATAATTTAAAAATCCTAACTGTATTTAGCTCCTAGATCTACAATATCAATTAATATAATTATAATATATATGCCATATAATAAAAATAATTCAGTAAATCCAATTCAGTAACATGTTTGTTTACTATAATGGTTGTACTTCAAGTATCATGATACATGTAACTAATCAGTAGTGTAATTGGACTATGATAACTTAATAAACATTAAAATGACTAATTAATCAGAATTTTTCAGTTCAAATCAATATATTGTTTGGATTTCTAACATGGTTGGAATTATTCAATAACATGCTCAAGCTTCCCTAGCATGCAGAGATAATTAATCAACATACTACAGATTATTCATTAATATGCTATGGTTTCATTAACTAACAAGCTTGAATTACACTAGTTTGGGATTTAAATGGACAACAAACTTATTAAATACCCAAGGGGATACCATAACTACTTTAGAATTTATATTCTGGCTCTAACAGAAACCTGGCTCTCTCCCCTAGACACAGCATCCACTGCTGCTCTGTCACATGGGGGTCTCCACTTCAGTCACACTCCTAGGTCTGGTAATAGACAAGGAGGTGGCATAGGTAATTTACTTTCCTCTCGTTGCACCTTCCAACAAATACATCCCATCTCTTCCCTCACATTTTCCTCATTCAAAACCCACATGATTCGCTTATTCTCTCCCCTCTCTATACGTTTTGCAGTCATATGCCGACCCCCTGGTTCCTTAACTCAATTTCTAGATCACTTGGCTGCCTGGCAACCTTATTTCCTTACCCCAGACACCCCTGCCTCATTCTTGGTGATTTCAATATCCCTCTTGACAATTCCACTGCCTCCTCTGCAAAACAACTTCTGCAACTCACTTCCTCTTTCAGTTTGCCACAATGGACTGACTCTCCCACTCACAAAGATGGTTACTCCCTTGACCTGATCTTTAACTACCGATACACTATTTAAAACTTCACAAACTCTCCTTTTCCTCTTTATGACCACCATCTCCTCACTTGCAACATCTCATCCCTCTACAACTCTCCCTCCTTCTACTCCTCACACCAAACTTCACAGAAGCATTATGTCATTAGATCAACAACAGCTTGCTAATTCCCTCAAACCTCTCCTCTCAACCATCTCCTCCGTCTCCTGCCCTGACCAATCTATCTGGCACTATAATTCCACCCTTACATCGGTCCTTGACAATCTGGCCCCTCTTACCATTGCTTGGAAATCACACACTCATCCTCAGCCCTGGCATACTCCTCTGACACGGTACCTACGCAGATGTTCCCGAACTGCTGAGTGGCACTGGAGAAAACCTTGGAGTTCAGCTGATTTCCTTCATTACAAGTTCATTTTGAACTCCTACTATTATGCCATTAATCTCTATAAGCAACATTACTTCTCTACTCTTATCTCTACTCTTTCTTCAAACCCAAAGTGCCAGTTCTCCACTTTCAAAACTCTTCTCCACCCACCCCCACCCCCTAATACAACTTCTCTGTCAGTTCAAGACTTTGCCAGCCACTTCAATAACAAAATTGACTCCATCAGAAACGAAATCAGCTCTCAACATAATTCCATTCTCTCACCTCCTCAAATGCTCGCAATCAACCACAACCCACATATCCATAAATTTAGCTCTTTCTCTCGTTACTGAGGAAGAAGTTTCGGCACTTATACTGCACTCTCACCTCACTACCTGTCCCCTTGACCCTATCACCTCACAGTTGCTTCCCTCCCTCTCTTCTACCCTTACCCCTATACTCACACACATTTTCAACCTCTCCCTCAGCACCGGTATATTTCCCTCATTTCTGAAACATGCACTGGTCACACCTATCCTCAAAAAACCTTCTCTTGATCCAACCTCCCCAGCCAACTACCGCCCTATTTCCCTACTTCCTCTTGCCTCAAAGCTTCTCGAAAAGCTAGTATATGCACGCCTATCCCATTTCCTTACATTAAACTCCCTCCTCAAAAATCTCCACCCCCAATCTCTGTATAACTGTCCATCATTACCCCTACCCCGCATGCTCAATGTCTTGGGGTCACACTAGACTCAGATCTTTCTTTCACTCCTCACATTCAGTCCTTGGCTAAATCCTGCCGCTTCCACCTTAAAAACATCTCTAAAATTAGACATTTCCTTACACAAGACACAACTAAGATTTGAATCCACTCTCACATCCTTTCCCGCCTTGATTACTGCAACTCTGTCCTCTCTGGTCTCCTCAGCTGCCGCCTAGCTCCTTTACAATTCATAATGAATGGCTCTGCCAGACTCATCTTCCTTACATGTTGCTCTTCATCTGCTGCACCTCTCTGCCATCCCTTCACTGACTTCTTCTTGCCTCCAGGATTAAACACAAAATTCTCACTCTGACATACAAAGCCCTCAACTGCACTGCTCCCCCCCCCCTATATCCCAGACCTTGTCTCCAGATACTTTCCCTCCTGTCCCCTTCGCTCTGCTCATAACCTCCTACTCTCTTCCTCTCTACCTCCTCACACTCCCACTTACAGGACTTCTCCGGACTGGCTCCCATCTTGTGGAACTCTCTGCCTCGCTCCACAAGACTCTCCCCTAATTTGAAAACTTCAAGCGCTCCCTAAAGACTCTACTGTTCAGGGATGCATACAACCTACACTAACCTTTCTTTATACCGGTTCCTCTCCTCCATTGCTATCCCCTTGAACCCCCTTAGTATGTAAGCCTAAGAGTCCAGCTGTTTGTAGATCACCTTCTTTAGAGCTGACTACAACAGTGCGACTCTTGGCAGGGCCCTCTACCAGTCTGATTCCTATAAATGTTTCCTTGTATTCCGCCTATGTTTATAGCGCTGCAGAATCTGTTGGCGCTTTACAAATAACGATAAGTATATATATATATATATATATATATATATATATATATATATATATATATATATATATATATATATATATTACAATTCTAGCAGACATGACTTTCTGGCTTAATATTTTAAGCCTTGCACTTTAATGTTTGCATTTTAATTCACTAACATGCTAAGACTTTATTTGCTAACATGGCTACATTTAATTAACTAAAGTGTTTCCACTTCATTCCCAAATATGCTTGGATTTCATTCAATAATATTTTGGTTCCTTTCTCTGTCTTTTTAGTTTCCTTCACTGGTCTGTTTGGACTAGGATTCTTATTCCCAAAACCCAGTGCCATGATACCATGTACCTTTGCAACCCAATTTTTATGCTTAGTCTGAAAATTTCTGAAGTAATATACAACATGATAGCAGAAATTTTTAGCAAAGTGACTAAGATGTGTGCATACCTTATTCCTGATTGTAGTCAAGCTTTTAGAGTGTTGTAAAAGGTAATAACACACACAAACACACTCTCATACAACACACCCCATACACACTCTCATATAACACACACACACCACACACTCTCCTACAACACACAAACCACACACATTCTCATATAACACGCAAACCACACACTCTCATTTAACACACACACTCTTATACAACACAGAAACCACACACACTCTCATACAACACACAAACCACACACACTCTCATACAACACACAAACCACACACACTCTCATATAACACACAAACCACACACACTCTCCTACAACAAACACACACCACACACACTCTTATACAACACACACACCACATACAACACACACCACACACTCTCATTTAAACACACAGACACACACTCTCATATAACACACACACACTCTCATATAACACACAAACCACTCACACTATCCTACAACAGACACACACCACACACACTCTCATACAAAACACACCACACACTCGTATACAACACACATAACACACACACTCTTATACAACACACACACACATATCACACACTCTCATACAACAAACACATACTCTTCTACAACACAAATACGTCCCGACCCAGTAAACATGGTGTTGCCACATAGTAATGGGTCCCCTACCTGTGGTTTGAAGAACCTTGGGCTAGACTATGTAACAACCTTGGACTTTGTTCATTAACTTAATTTGTCTTCACTGATATGACTGTGTTTGCTTTGGCACTCCTCTTTAACATATTTGGTAGTAATTCACTAACATGTTGCATTGGACATTTTTCACTAACATGCTTGGACTCCATTCACCAGTATTCAGTAAAATATTCCAGCCCCCATTCATTAACACAATATGGTTTCATTCACAGATGCACTCACTCTTTATTCACTGTGCATGCAGATTACTAACATTATCTTTTCAATTTATAATACACAAAAAAATCTATCTGTAGTGTTATTTTCCACTATTGGTCTGGATATATAGTTTCTATGAGGTTTTAATAAATGGCAAATAATGTCAGAAAGGGTTAACAATACCCTTTTCATAAGGCAGCTAAATGCTTAGACCTTTTCCACATCTCACATGCAAAGTATCTGCAAAGTGCATATGTATATCCCTGAATTAAACAGAATACATTTTTTCCAGATGGTCTGGCAAAAGAACCCAGGAAATTTCAACACGCTCCACTATCTAAATGATCTAAACACAGGCAGTTGATAATTACCAGGAAGGGGGTGAAGAATACCAATGCACTTGACTAAAAGCCTTTGATAAGATAAGATTCCCAAAGGCTAAATAAACCACTTCTCTTGGAGAGTTGGCAAAGCATTGCATAA